>NC_056746.1:927261803-927439303 GCF_019279795.1 Protopterus annectens
CTTCAAACTGATATGTTAGTCCTCTTTTCTCCCCCCAGAGAGGTAAAGGAGTGGGAAACCTCTGTTGGGACAGGTCCCACAATATAAAGTTCAGATTCCACTCCCTCATAGTTGAAGAATGTCTGCCTGATGATAAGGTTTAAAAGTAAGCACCTGTCTCTCCCCACAGAGTTCCTAACCGTGGATATTAATCTAGAAGGAAGGCTTCCCCAGTTCCTCCCCAATAATTCTCAAATTTGGGGAGATACTGGCATTAATGCATCAGTGGGGGTCATTGCCAACAGACCATGTCTACTTAGAGGAGCAGACACTGCAGAAAGCCTGTTGCTCTACCCTGCCTACCTTTTTGGTGGTTCCCCTGCAGACCAAATTGTTTCACTGATTATGCAGAGGGCTTGGCAAGAGTCAGATGTGGTTGCAGCTGTTCCAAAAAGAGAGAGAGAGAGAGAGAGAGAGAGAGAGAGAGAGAGAGAGAGAGAATGAACAAGATTCTCTGACTTCTTAAAGTTTGCAAATTTGTTGTAAGGCTCCTTTAGCCAGCTTCATTGTAGTAAATGTTGTCCTAAAGAAAGATCCCTCCAAAGAGAGCCCACTGATCCATCCCAACAAGGATTACTGGGCATTAGATAGCTTTGAAAAGCTCTATATGTATCATGTACATTCTAAATAAGTGCTGTTAACTAAGTGATCTATGTGACCCATTGTCAGTGTGACTTGTCTTACAAAACCCTTGAGACACTGTATAACAGCCAGTAGCAGATCGTCAGAAAGGGAGCTCTCCATGCTTCTGGACTCCAGACTTGCTTTAGTTTGTTCCCAGTGTTGTAGATATTGGTTGGGAGTGAATGACAAGGGATTTTGTCAGGGCTAAGATAGATATAGGTGCCATCAAATCCTATTTCCAGTGCAAATTTGCTTAACCCACCAGCTCCTGTTTCATAGGTTCATAGGTGTGTACTAGGCTAATGGCCCTGGAGCTTTTACAAGTCTAACCCATAGGATTACCCTGGTATCATGGCACCCGACCTTAGTTCCCAGTGCCTCTGTCGAGTAGAGCCACTGGAGTGATCCCTGGGGTGAATTTTCTATTTCCCATCCACTCATTAAGATTTCTCTTGAAGGTTCATAGGTTAGTAGGTGGCCAGTGAGGTGCTCTATTTGACATGTATGGGAAGTCTATTCCATAGTATGGGCAGTCTCTGGGTTATGAACCTGTCCCTCCAGCAAGTTCTGTTGATTGTGGTAATGAGGTTGAGATCTCTGGAGCACGTGGTGCGGAGGGATTGTGATTTCTTTAGATGTATCATTTCTAATAGAGCTCAGTCAGACATGGCTTTGTAAGTCAAGCAGAGATCGCCTCTAAGTAGGCGATATGACATAGAGAATAGTTGGAGTTTTTTGAGTTTGTCCATATAGGACAAGTGCTTTGTACTCGATGATTGTCCTAATGAGGGAAGAGTAGAGGGAGACAATGACCTCTTTCTTCCTGGATGGAAAATCCTTAGTAATGAGATGTGCCACATAGAAGGACTTTCTGACCACACTGGCAATGTGGTGGTCAAAAGAGAGGTTGCTGTCAACCTGTGTTCCCAGATCTTTTATAACACCTTCTGTGTTCACTGGACTACCATTGATGTGGTAATTCATGGGGATCGAGTTTTTCCCAAAGGAGATGATGACACATTTTTTGGCATTGAGCTTAAAGCCATGGTTCTGACACCAATCGTTGGTCTCAGTGATGCTTTCTGTAGGATGTCAACATCACTTGGGGAGTTAATAATAGCTCCCAACTTGTAATCACCTGCAAACTTTGTCAGCCAAGAGTCTCTTCATGTTGGCCTGGACTTCAGAGAAGTAGATACCAAACAGGAGAGGACCCAGGTCCGAACCGTGTGGGACTCCACTCATGACTGGTTGGCAGTCTGACTTGGAGTCAGCTACTTTCACAATGTGGCTTCTGTCTGTGAGCCAGTTTGCAACCCACCTAGTGATATAGAGGTTGATGCCTAGCTTAGTGAGTTTTTCTATGATTCCTGAGTGGGGAATGATATCAAAGGCCTTGGCCAGCTCAAGGTAGACTGTATGAACCACCGTACCTTTATCCACAGCTCTGGTGACTGACTCAAAGAAGTCGACCAAGTTGAGCAGGCATGATCTACCCTTCACAAAACCAAACTGTGTGAGATCCAGAGTTTGGAGATTCTGTATATCCTTATTTATTAGGTCCATGATGATGCATTCAATAGCTTTGCATATCGGACTTGTCAGGCTAATGGGGCGATAGTTTCCAGGGTCTGTAGTCACTCCTCCTTTGTGGAGAGGGATGACTGTAGCAGTGTGCCATTCAGTAAGGACAAAGCCTGAGGTGAGGCTGTGATTGAAGAGGGCACACAGGTGAGGTGCCAGTTCACTCTGTAGTTCATGTAGAACACAGCCAGGGATATTGTCAGGTTCCATAGAAGCTGTATTCTTGGCCATGGATATTGCTGTTTTAACCTGTGCAGCAGTAATACTGGGTGCCTGGCAATCTACTGGTATTGTTATTGGTCCTTTGGGGGGGTAACGTTGGCACTGAATCTGTCAGCCAGTATAGTGGCAATATCTGTTGGCTCGGTATAGGAAGTACCATTGTGCAGTAACTCAGAACAAATCTGGTTATTGCCATGGAGATTCTTTACATAACTATAGAAGGCCTTGTGGTTGTCTTTACTATCTGCTGCAATTCTGTTTTTCATAGCTAGCTTTAGAGGATTTGATAAGGGATCTCAACTTTTTGTTGAGGCTGATAAGGGAGTTTTTCCAGTCTTGAGATTTCACCTTATTCCACATCAGTTTCCTCCTTCTGTTGTAGAGTTTGTTTATGGCAGGGGACCAGCAGATTGGCTTCCTTTTTTTTTTGGAGGAGAGTGTCTTGGTTCTTTTGAGTATGGGGAGAGCCATGCATTTGTGTACGTGTTCATACAATGCACTGGTGTATGATTCAGATGTCATGCAACTATTCTCCATTTGCATGGGTGCCATGAAGTTAGCCACCTGTTATTAGGAGCCCAAAGTTAGCTTTGGAGATTTTTTTCATGGTGGTTACCTTTGCGGTGAGGGGAGGATGTCGATTTCCAAGGTGATTATTCTGTGGTCGGATCCAACCAGGGAGGAGTTGACTATTGGTGGTCACCTATGTTAGTAATGACCAGGTCAGGGATGTTGCTACCTCTAGTGGGGTTAAGAATGAGCTGGTCCAGGGCACTGGAATTAATGAATTCCAGGAAACATTGGGCAAGTGTATTGGTACATGAGTAGTTTTCACAGTTAATGGAGGGTTAGTTGAAGTCACCCAGTATGAGAGTGTTAGGTTGGACCCTAATATTCTCCAGGGTGCTTAGGAACGTGGAGTTTGAGTCTTGGGACATGGTTGGGGGACCTATAGCAGGCTATGACCTGAATTTCTGTCTTACCCAATGTTTGCTGCACCTGAAGTATCTCTGATGCATTTTGTTGGGCTACCAGTCTGGAGGTGTGCGCATCCTTTATGAATATGGAAACACCACCGCCTTTGGAGCTTCGGTCCAAGTTCTGGATCCGAAAGGTGTGGAATGAGTTATAGCCAGGTAGTGCATGGGGTGCTTTCTGCTGCCTTGAACCAGGTCTGTGTTACAGCACAAATGTTGATGTTCTCCATTTTAAAGAGTGCTTCGAGCGAGTGCATTTTGAGATTTAGACTTCTACCATTGAGCAGTATGACCCTCAGACTGCATTTGTTTGTAGCTGTTATGGTGGTAATTTGGTCTTTGGAACACCACCTAAAAAATACACTATGGGGGTGGCAAGAGCCTTGGCCAGTATCTGGATGCCAGGGGTGACAAATGCAGGCCATCTCTGGCAAAGCTTCAAGGTCAGTCAATCATGTCATCCTAGGCAGACAGGTACTACATCCCCGTAGAATGACACCAGAAACTTAGCCAGTTGTTGAAATCAATCATTTTCTGCTTGTGCTGTGGTATTATTCTGGGTGATGGTAGGATGCTGCTCAGGGCTAGGGTCATACCCGCCTGTGCTACATATCCGAGAGCTCCTCCATGTCTCTTTTCATGTAGTCCAGGGAGGTACGTCTCAGGTCATTCACACCCACATGTACAGTGACAGCGTCATATTTGTACCTGTTGTTGAGGGACCTGAGTGCGTGCATTATGTGGCGGATCCTGGCACCTGACAGGCAGCTGACTGTTACTTTCTCCTTATTCAACCTAGTGAGTGGTACATCAGTGTGCCTCACTATCGAGTCACCTATGACTAGTGTGTTGGGCATGCTGTTTTGCCTTGGGGGCTTTAGCTGAGTGGCACACTGTTTAGGAGAGTTGTGTGCCTCATGTTTAGTGTTGTGTTGTGGTGGTGAAGTGCATTTCTGCCTTGGAGGTCTTTGCTGTTTGGGTAGATTTTTATTGAGAGCCTCCATGAAGGTGGGTGTGTGGTTTGTGTTTTTATTTGAAGGCAGTGCTGGTGTGTGTTCTGGAGGGCTATGTGTTTCATGTGGTGTGGTGCAAGTGTTGACCTTCTCCTCTTGACCAGCTAGTTAGTACTACCATCCTTGCTTGCTCCTACTCTGATCTGACCTCTGGTTTTGGAGTTGTCAGATATGAAGGTTCCAGAGTAGTTCACATTGGGTATGAGAGTGCCTATACCCTTGACTCCAGTGACATCTCTGAGTCTACAATCTCTGACTGTTTCTGAGCCTGATAACTCTTGGAGCTGTAGCATTGGTGCAAGATCCAGGGAGTTAGAGTCAACTTCGATGCTGTTAGAGCTGTCTCTTCCCCTCAGAGCCTCAATGTTGGACAACTTGGCTCCAACTCCCTCCTCAAGTGCTTTCCCTGCAGAGCAGAGGGAATTTGCGGTTCATAAGTATGGCTTGTTAGAACCATTGATTTCCTTCTCTCTGAGACATTTGGCACTCAAGGTGGTGGATTGAGCTTCTATATTCCTAGAGGTAGAACATCTCCACTTACTTTGGCTGTGACCACCCTATGTCTTGAGTGAAAAAACATTTTGCTACAGGGCAGCCAGCCCAGGTTCGCCACTGGGGTACACTCCTTGATTTCTTCCGAAACTTCTCTGGAACATCCCACCAAAGAAGTTTCTAGGAAGAGAAAGTGTAAAAGGAGGCATGCAGACTCTCCTCAACAGTCAATCACTGAAGATTATGTCTTTGATGAAGGAGAATGGTCCCCAAGATCACCACCTGATGACCTCTCATTTGGAGACATTCTGGAACTCCTAAAGCAAAGGAGTGGTTGGTCTGCCAACAACCCTTCCCAAGAAGTGTCGATATTCCTGTTGGCTTTCGGTGCTGGCCCGTCTACCTCCTGGCTGCCTCTGCCCACTGATGAGCTTATTGATTTGCTTTTTCAGTGGGAGTGGAAGGAACTTGATACTGTTGAACCAATCCCCAAGAGACCAGACCAGATCATGCACCACCTAAGGACAGAATCCATTGGAGCAAAGGAGTACTGGTTGATGCCATAGTCATAGCGGCTGCCACCAAGAAGGAACTAGCAGAACAAAGTTCCTCTGTCCACCCTCCTAAATGGGAGTCTAGGGTGTTGGACAGATTTAGGAAGCATATTTATGCTTCAGCAACCTTAGCCCTTTGATTGCTGAACTATCTGGCACAATTCACAAGATTCCAAAAGGATATGATAAAAGAACTTACCAAATCCCTCACTGGGACCATATCCTCTGAGGCAGACACCTCTGTTGCTTCACAGTTGGCTACCTTTCAGTCCATTTTGAACTTGTCCATGAGGCGTATCTCTTATGCAGCAGAAGGTATCTTATGGGTGGGGGGTTCAGGTAATGGGTGGCGGGTTCAGGTATTTCTATCAGGAGGCACACCTGGATGTGCTTGTGTGACTTTGCAGAACCCTTCAGAGATTTCTTAGTCAGTGCTTCCTTTGACAGAAGTTCCATTTATTTGGTCCCAAATGAAAGACATGCTCTCCAGTTATGAGCAGGAAGGTAAAACCCTGTCTACTCTGGCGTACGTTTTGTTGACCCCCTCAATGAACCATTTCTAGAAATCAGCAAGAAGGTCAGAAAATGTGGTTCAAGAAATCAGAGGGTCACTTTCAAGATCCACATGGAGATAGTTCCCCCAGGGGCAGGGAGCGAGAACTCTAATGGAAGATGCTGCCTTTGTGGCAGAGGGGGTCCACAGAATCTAGGATCAAGACATTCATTCTCTGACAGATCTTACCAGTGGTCCTGAAAGAAGGCCTGACTGTCCATCTATGGAGGTGGTTAGTGATCATTTTTCCCCTGCTCCAGAGAGCCTGGTTAAAAATTACAAAAGATTTATGGATTCAGAGGACAATATCCAGAGGTTATATCATACCATTTTCCCATCCACCTCCTCTCGTTTCAAAAAAAATCCCCGATGTTTCACCCAGTCAGAGGGAGGCAGCAGCACTAGAACTACACAACCTGCTGGAAAAAAGAGGTCCCCCCATACCAGAGAGAGTACAGAACTTACTCAGGATTCTTTTTAATGCCAAAGAAAATAGGGGACTGGAGACCAGTTTTGGATTTCAACAATCTGAATCGGTCAGTTCAATATACAAAGTTCTGGATGGTCATTGTTCAGTCCATTCTACCTTTCCTGCACAAGAATGACTGGATATGTTCAATAGATCTCCATGATGCGTATTATTACATCAAAATGAACAGGCAATCTAGGAGATACCTATGCTTCCGGCTAGGAGCCAGTCATTACCAATTCAGAGCTCTGCCCTTTGGTCTCACCACAGCCCCCAGTGTGTTCACCAAGCATATGGCAGTAGTGACAGCCCACCAGAGGCTGCAAGGATTCTGACTGTTTCCATGTCTAGACAACTGGCTCATCACATCTCTGAACAGTTTAGTCATGGAGCAATATACTGGTTGCTTAGTTTTACCTTCTTCAAGCCACAAAAAGAAAAGGATTGTCAAGCAGCCTTTGCCACCAGAGTAGTCTGGTAGTTTGCCTCATACACAGGTGGGTGATTTTGCTGTGGCCAAACCTGGTTCCTTGGACCACTCATCTTTTTCCTTAGTTCCCTCAGGTGTAGTCTCTACAGCCAGCATGGAATGAGGGTTAAATTCCAAGAACAAGGTACTGCAGCAGTCCAAGGGATAGACCAAAATAGCTTCACCAAAAATAAATTAAATGAATTTATTGAAGCGCTTTTCGTCTGCACTGTGTGCAAACGTCTTCAAATACAATGTTAAAATTTACCACACCTATATAAATAAATTCAGGTTGGTTTAATTAACCAATCTAATAAAACAATCTAATAAAACAGACTATTCCACCTTCATAAAGACATATAGAAATCATTATTTAACTTTTTATTCAACCAGTTAAACAAAAACTGATAACATAAAAATTCAATAATTAAGAATTCTCTGTATGTTGTATAAACTCAATATAATGATTCATCTGTCAAAAAACAGTCTATGTACCACTGTGGTGCATAAAATAACTTAGAACTTGTATGTGACTAACAATATTTAATATAAAACCAATATTAATGGTAATACTACTACTATGAGGCTCACATCAGCTTCATCTCTTTAAACTTTTCAGTTTAAGAATACTACTTAATGAACATGATCCATTTAAGCCTGGAAAATTATAAGCATTGAGTCTAATCTGCCATTTAAGCTCTAATTCTTCTAACAATAATGGTAAGGGGGCCCCTCTTTTGTCATGGTGAATTTCATCTATTACTAAAAATTTGAAACTATGCTCCAAGTAATTGGAAATATGCTTAGCAAGTGCGTTGTCCTGCTTTTTCTTACTGATGGGCATATTGGTGTTCATACATTCTTTCACGGAGCTTCTGCTCTGTTTTCCCTACATAAAAAGCAGGACATCTTTGGCACACAGCCAAGTAAACAACCATTTTGGAATTACAGTTAGATCTACATCTTAACTTATATTCTATGTTCTGCACTGCAAACCTATTGGTCTCTGCTATGTGCCTACATTGATTGCAATTTTGACATTTATACATCCCCACTGTTTTCGAGTGGGTAACACAAAGTTGTTCTAGGAGTGATTTCAAGTTTTTACCCTTCCTAAATGTTACGTTAGGATAATCTCCCATCTTAGTGTAAATAGTGGGGTTGCTTTTAAATAAACCCCAATTCTTATGAATGGTGTCTATGCAGTTGTAACTATGCATATTGTATGTTAGGATAAGCCTTGGTCCTAGGTATCTTGATGTGCTTAAAGTACATACCATTTTGTCCGGCAGTGTAATTTCTGTATTGATTACCTGTTCTAACTGTATAGGTTTAATACCCAATATAGGTATGTATGTACCATTCAACCTTTTATTCCTAACTTCACTAATTAAATCATCAAGTAAGGTTGTAGGATATCCTCTATGGACAAACATACTCTTCAATAATTTGCATTCCTCCTGGAAGTCTACTTCCTGACTCACGATACATGCTGCTCTAACTAACTGGCCCTTGATCACTGACCGTTTCTGATAGTTTGAGTGACAGCTTGTAAAGTGCAAAAGGGAATTAGAGTATGTATTTTTCCTATGGATGCAAGCCACAAAACTGTTCAATTCACTGTTCTTAGACAACCAGATGTCAAGATAAGCTATTGCTTCATTACTATATGTAGAAGTAAACCGTAAAAATTGAGTAGAAGCATTAAATTGGTCTAACACCATATTGCTAATCATGACATCACCTTTAAGTAAAATAAAGATGTCATCCAAGTAATGTGTGTAAAACACTATGTGCTTCATAAGAATTGAATTTTTAAAGACATGCTCAGTTTCCCAGTGGGCCATTACCAAGTTAGCTATGCTGGCCCCACAAGGGGAGCCTATGGCGACACCAACTTTTTGTAAATAAAAGTTGTCGCCAGGCATGAAAAAATTGTTATACAGTATTAATTCAAGTGACTCCCTTTTTTCTAATATTGTTGGAAAAGCCTGGAATCTCCTCCCCAGTGAATTCTCCTCACTTCCCTCACTATCCTGCCTCAAAAACAAATTGAAAGTGTTCCTCAGAACTCACTGGTTATGCCCCTGTACTAAGCCTGACTAGTTTATGTGTCTCTTAATACTTTTCTCTTCCTACCCCTTCTACTCTTTAACTGTAAGTCCTTCCTTATTAACCATTATACTATCTACCTCTAGAATATCTTGATTGTACTAGCATGCTAAGTTATGCCTGTATTCTGCACTGCTAAATTTACTGTGATAACCTGTAATATGTATTGTAAATAGGATTTTTTTTTCTTTTTCGTTTTGTTCAATGTTTTCTTATTTGTTATTGTGTTGATTTCATTGTTCTATCTTGGAGCTTATCTCCCCGGGCCTCTACTGAAAATGGACATGTATCCAGTTAGACTAGCCCGGTCAACAAATGTAAAATAAAATAAAATAAATACATAAACTCTATGACTAATGATATTTCTCTATCCATGGCACCATTCTTCTTTAGCACTAAGCTCACCCATTCAGTTCCAATGTCATGAGGTATGCACATATACAAGTCCTTCACATCTACTGTGAGGAAATTGTTGCTGATATCAAATTCTGACTTATCTATCTTCTCAAGAAACGACCATGAGTCTTTACAAATTTGATGTTCATGTGACAGGTATTTTTGCAAGATAGAGTCAACAACTTTAGCACAAGGATAGGTAGGGGAACCACGTCCATCAACTAACGGTCTCATAGGAGGACTAGCCACATCTTTATGGATCTTCGGTATACCAAACAAATAAGGAAACCTGGGATGTGTAGTGGACATGTAATTAAAAATATTTTGTTCCACTCTACCCTCAGTAAACATATCCTCTATGCTATTTTTAATAATAGTGTATGCTCTATTCACTTCTGATCATGAACTCAATGCATATGAAGGGTTATCCAATAGCTTCACCATGCATTCATAGTAGTCTATGTTGTCAAAGACTACGAGACCCTCACCGTTATCGGGTTTGCAAATGCGAATGTCATGTGTTTTAATAAAGTCAAGATATTCACGCTCAGTTCTACTAGTGCAATCATTGTTGCAACAATTGTGAGCATGTTTAAATCTCTGCCTGATATCCAACTCACACATCTGTTCAAAAATCTGCACTAGTGGGTGCAAAGGAGGGTTATACGTACTAGAAATTCTAAATGGGTCAACATTTGTTTCATCTATATTGCCCCCCATTATCAAATTAAAATTCAATTTCCGTGAAAAAATCTTAACATCTCTTATTGCTTTCACTAGGTCAAACTTCTGTCTTCTTCTAGAGTTAGTGATAATAACAGGTTTTACTTCCATTAATGCAAATATAGAGTCATTCCTTCTATTATGTGCACCAAAATTATTATTAGCTTCATCCAAACCCAAGTCCAAAATACTGTTTTCAGTATAGAGGCAAGAATCAACCAATCGAGAGTCAACACTATTAGCTTCAAATGAAGCATTGGTTATGTCCTGCGTTTCTTGGACCTCTGTTTGTTTGCCTTGTTTGAGTAAAAGCTGTTTTGTTGCTTGGGTTTGGCACCAGATCAATTGGCATCCCGAAAATTTTGGTTTTGGTTCTGTTGCTCAAGGTTGCCCTGTTGTTGATTACGGTTTTGCAGCCTTTCACTCCTCCTAACCTCTGACTGTGTTTATTTATATATGTGTGGTAAATTTTAACATTGTATCTGAATAAGTTTGCACACAGTGCAGATGAAAAGCACTTCAATACATTCGTTTAATTTATTATTGGTGAAGCTTGTTTGGTCTATCCCTTGGACTGCTGCAGTACCTTGTTCTTAGAATTTATCGCAGTTTGTTAGCTTTTTTCAGTTCATAGTTTGTTATGGCTTCAGGCACTGCAGTTAGCCCCAGTGGTTTTTCAGCGAATGCTACACCGGAATTACTGAGGGGCTATGATAGTGCTACTATTGCAGCACCAGCTTCGATTATTTCTTTGGGTAATGGTTCCCTTTTGGACTCACTTTTATTAAGAATGGACTCTTTGTGTGCTAGATTGGACCATCTAGATACACAACAATGGGTCTGAGATCTATTATCACCTTTAGTTGAAGCTAATCATCGTACCAACATGTCGGGAAATTTTAACAATTCTGAGGCGACTCCACCAGCGGCACAAATAGACAGAGAGCCTAATTCAACTATTTTGAATTACACATATCGGAATGTTCCAACAGACTAAAATACATTAAACGGTAACATGGAGGGGGCTGCAAGAAGTCTGGCTTCAAACATGGGAATCCGACATACAGAGATGAACCATTTGAGCAACAACAACCAACAACACTATACACAAGAGCCTGGAAGTAATTTAATAGAGAATGGGGGCAACAATTCGCTCGGCTTACCAGAACTTGGGAACTGGCTAGCCGAAGGTTTCACTTTCTCTTCTATTGCTAATTCAAATGGTCAACAACCAGAGGAAAGCAGAGGTAAAAATTCTAATTTTAATTTCACTCCTGACATTGTTTCTAAATTAAAAAGCCTTGACAGTATGCTTGTTAAGTTAAAGAAACTTCAACGTGACATTTCTTACTTCTGTGAGTGTTTAGTACGGAAAGTTGTGTCTAAAGGGTTACGGCACTACCAGTTCCCCACAGGTATAGTAACTAACTCGGTGTTTTACACAGAGCTAGTTGTATTATTTGATCGGCAAGGCTTCAAACTCTTAGAACTGATGGTAAAGCACTATACCTTGTGGGTGGATGATCTTAGCAGACAAGTAACGGAACTGAACTTCAGTATTAAACTCCATAATGAATTTTCTAGATACAAATATGAATACAGTCACATTTTTACTAGTATTGATCAGTATTTAGATAAACTTAAAAGTAATAAGATTAAAAAACTGGATTGCGACTGTAAAGCCTATAAGGAAGGTACTGCATATCCTATTCCATCGTTAGCACAAGTTTGGCAAGGACCAGCTGGTTCCGAGAATGTAACCATAGAAAATAGTGGTACAATTATGGATAATGACTTGTGCCAACAGGATAAGCGTATGCCTAACACTAATGGTATGCCATACAATAATAATGGTGGTTTTGACACCAACAACCCCCAAACACAGTCAGAGGTTAGGAGGAGTGAAAGGCTGCAAAACTGTAATCAACAACAGGGCAACCTTGAGCAACAGAACCAAAACCAAAATTTTCGGGATGCCAATTTGTCTGGTGCCAAACCCAAGCAATGAAACAGCTTTTACTCAAGCAAGGCGAACAAACAGAAGTCCAAGAAACGCAGGACATAACCAATGCTTCATTTGAAGCTAATAGTGTTGACTCTCAGTTGGTTGATTCTTGCCTCTATACTGAAAACAGTATTTTGGACTTGGGTTTGGTTGAAGCCAATGATAATTTTGGTGCACATAATAGAAGGAATGACTCTATATTTGCATTAATGGAAGTAAAACCTGTTATTATCACTAACTCTATAGGTGATTTTAATGTGTATAACTTCTCGTCTGTGACTATTACTACTGACATAGTGGATTTCTTATCAAAGGGTTACACATACGTCCCTAGACAGAAGTTTGACCTAGTGAAAGCAATAATAGATGTTAAGGTTTTTTCACGGAAATTGAATTTTAATTTGATGATGAGGGGCAATAGAGATGAAACAAATATTGACCCATCTAGAATTTCTAGTATGTATAACCCTCCTTTGCACCCACTAGTGCAGATTTTTGAACAGATGTGTGAGTTGGATATCAGGCAGAGATTTAAACACGCTCACAATTGTTACAACAATGATCGCACTAGTAGAACTGAGCGTGAATATCTTGACTTTATTAAAACACATGACATTCGCATTTGCAAACCCGATAAAGGTGGGGGTCTCGTAGTCTTTGACAACATAGACTACTATGAACGCATGGTGAAGCTATTGGATAACCCTTTACATGCATTGAGTTCATGATCAGAAGTGAATAGAGCATATATTATTATTAAAAATAGCACAGAGGATATGTTTATTGAGGGTAGAGTGGAACAAAATATTTTTTAATTATATGTCCACTACACATCCCAGGTTTCCTTATTTGTTCGGTATACCGAAGATCCATAAGGATGTGGCTAGTCCTCCCATGAGACCGTTAGTTGATGGACGTGGTTTCCCCTTCCTATCCTTGTGCTAAAGTTGTTGATTCTATCTTGCAAAAATATCTGTCACACGAACATCAAATTTGTAAAGACTCATGGTCGTTCCTTGAGAAGATAGATAAGTTAGAATTTGATATCAGCAACAATTTCCTCACAGTAGATGTGAAGGACTTGTATACGTGCATACCTCATCACATTGGAGTTGAATGGGTGAGCTTAGTGCTAAAGAAAAATGGTGCCATGGATAGAGAAATATCATTAGTCATAGAGTTACTTGAATTAATACTATATAACAATTTTTTCATGCTTGGCAACAACTTTTATTTACAAAAAGTTGGTGTCGCCATGGGCTCCCCTTGTGGGGCCAGCATAGCTAACTTGGTAATGGCCCACTGGGAAACTGAGCATGTCTTTAAAAATTCAATTCTTATGAAGCACATAGTGTTTTACACACATTACTTGGACGACATCTTTATTTTACTTAAAGGTGATGTCATGATTAGCAATATGGTGTTAGACCAATTTAATGCTTCTACTCAATTTTTATGGTTTACTTCTACATATAGTAATGAAGCAATAGCTTATCTTGACATCTGGTTGTCTAACAGTGAATTGAACAGTTTTGTGGCTTGTATCCATAGGAAAAATACATACTCTAATTCCCTTTTGCACTTTACAAGCTGTCACTCAAACTATCAGAAACGGTCAGTGATCAAGGGCCAGTTAGTTAGAGCAGCATGTATCGTGAGTCAGGAAGTAGACTTCCAGGAGGAATGCAAATTATTGAAGAGTATGTTTGTCCATAGAGGATATCCTACAACCTTACTTGATGATTTAATTATTGAAGTTAGGAATAAAAGGTTGAATGGTACACACAAATCTATATTGGGTATTAAACCTATACAGTTAGAGCAGGTAATCAATATAGAAGTTACACTGCCGGCCAAAATGGTATGTACTTTAAGCACATCAAGATACCTAGGACCAAGGCTTATCCTAACATACAATATGCATAGTTACAACTGCATAGACATCATTCGTAAGAATTGGGGTTTAGTTAAAAGCAACCCCACTATTTACACTAAGATGGGAGATTATCCTAACGTAACATTTAGGAAGGGTAAAAACTTGAAATCACTCCTAGAACAACCTTGCGTTACCCACTCGAAAACCGTGGGGATGTATAAATGCCAAAATTGTAATCAATGTAGGCACATAGTAGAGACCAATAGGTTTGCGGTGCAGAACATAGAATATAAGTTAAGATGTAGATCTAACTGTAATTCCAAAATGGTTGATGTTATGTGATCCTATCTCGCCTACATTCTGACTGATGGGTTCGGAGCCGATCCCTCGGCTCCGACTCGGCACGCTTATGCCAAAGAGCGAAGTCTCTTATTGGCTGAGCTTACTATATCCCAGGATGCACCACTACCAGTCCCCCTAGATCTCGTTTGCCACTAACCTGCGAAGACGTGGTCTCGAGCTGGCTGAGCTGAGTAGTAATTTTACTAACTTTTTTCTGTCAGAATTTTGCTGTTCTTGTCATAAAAAGCTGTTTTAACGGCTATTCTTCACTTTTGTGTGTGTTTGGAGTTTGTGAGAAGACTTTGTTGTGTGATTGGGCGTTGATTTTGATTTTAGGCCTCCTTCATCTTAGGGCCTTCCCGGTCAGTCAACCCCCTTAAACCTTAGAGGGTTTCAAAGTACCCTTTAGTTATTTGTTACGGTTTCTTTACCTAATCGGCAACTGTATATTAGGTATTGTCAGTAAAACAGAAAGTCAGTGGATAGTTCCTTTCTGTCAGGGATTACTGATTTTTTTGTTGCTATAATGTCTCAGAATCCTAGGCCTTCGGGCTTTAAAAAATGCACCAAATGTAATTTCAAGATGTCCATCACAGACGATCACTCGCTCTGTGTGTATTGTTTGGGTGCAAAACATTTACAAGAGTCATGCAGTGTGTGTCACGCTTTTTCCTCAAGGGTCCTCCAGGAGAGGAAGAATAAACTTATTCTTAAAGGGTTAATAAAACCTTCCTTTGAAGAAGCTCTGGCATCCTCTCCTTCTCCAACTAAAAAGAAAAGGGTGTCGGCTCCGACCAGTCCGTCGGATCCGACCGCCAAAAGACATAGGCAGGCTTCTCCTTCGGCTCCAAGGACTTCGGAGCCGAGGGCGAGTCTGCCTCGATGCCACCAGTCTCGACTCCTCTGGCTTCAGAGCCGATGGCTGGGGCATCGAGGCGAGTCACCTTCGGCTCCACTGGTCTCGGGCCGACAAAGGTTGCCCGCACAGACACCTGCGCCTCGGCGCCGAAGTCCTCCCCGGCACCGATGGAATCTAGTGTGGTATTCCTTGGCCAATAGTCATCGGGTCGCCTCGGAGCCGGTCCCCTAGCCCTTTGGGGCCGTTGGAGAGGCCATCTCGAACCCGTTCAGTATCCTCTCGGTCTTCGAGGATGTCGGATTCAGATATAGACAGGGTGCTCCAAAGACTGTTCCAGTCCCCAGTCTTTCAAAAATTTGTTTCGGCTCCGACCCAGTTGGCTTCGGAGCCGATAGCCCAGGCCCATCCCATTGCTATTCCTCCTCCGACCGCTTCGGCTCCGTCGGAGCAGGTGCTGTTGGAGCCGATGGAGATCTTAGGGTCGGCTCCGACCCTTACTCCAACCCGGGCCTTCGGGTCCGAGTTTGGTACACGGACTTCTTCGGCTGGACCCGGGGGTGATGTTTCGGGACCTATGCTATCGGTTCCGAGCCTCCCCCTCGGTGCTTCGGCTGCGGGACTTCTGTCGGCTATCATGGCTCCGGGAACCGGACACTCCCAGGATTCTGGGGGTCCGGCTTTCAGAGCTATGAGGAGTGCCTTGGCCAAGTCTTCTTCGGCCATCTCTCCGGCTTTACCGGCACCTTCCCTGGGCGTGGAGACTGGGTCTTTGGCAGTTCCCCTGTCCGTAGGCAGCGGAGCCCCTGGGCCTGAGGTTACCCCCATTGGGGGTTCCCCTCCTCCTGAGGGTTCTTCAGAGTTGTCTTCAGAGGAACCCCCAAGGAAGAGATCGTGCAAGAGGAAGCACTTGGACTCCCCCGAGTCTATTACATCGGACACTGATCTTGATGATGCGGAGGGGTCCCCGAAGTCGTCCTCGGATGATGTCTCATTTGCAGACATCTTAGAGATCCTCAAACAACGAGGCGGCTGGATATCCAAACCCCCCTCTGCTGATGAGTCAGTGCTCCTCAAGGCCTTTGGGGCTCAGCCCTCCGCCTCCTGGGTGTCTCCGCCCTTGACGAGCTCCTGGATTTAGTTTGTCAAGGGCGTGGGAACATCCAGATACCGTGGAACCAGTCCTTCTCGTCCTAATAAATTTTTGTCTGCCCCACCCGAGAAGGAATTCCTCACTAAAGGCGTGGCTGTAGATGCCATGGTGGTGGCATCTGCTACACAACAGGACGTGGCAGAGGCTTCAACGTCCGTCCATCCTCCTAATAAGGAGTCTAGGAGCATGGTCAGGTGCGGAAGCGCACCCTGACTTCAGCGGCCTTTACTTTAAGGTCTCTGAATTATTTGGCACATTTTACCAGGCTTCAGAGGGATCTGGTCAAGGAGCTGTCAGATTCCCTCTCGGTAACCTACCTGAGCAGCTAGCCCAGTCGGTTAGCTCTCAGTTGGCTATCCTTACGTCAATTTCTAACTCGTCCATGAGGCTCATTTCCTATGCGGCCGAAGGGGCGGGTAGAGCGGCAGGCACAGGCGTGGCTCTATGGAGACAAGCCTGGCTCCGCTTGTGTCAGTTTGCGGAGGCCTTCAAGTCTTCCTTCGCCGACGCTCCCTTTGATGGGTCCTCTTTGTTTGGACCTAAGGTTAAAGACACCCTTACCCGCTGTGAGCAAGAGGGAAAAACTTTATCTGCCGTAGGGGCCCGTTATTCCACTCCTTTTCGGCCTTATCCCAAGGCTAAAGGAGGGGGGAAGATGTGGTTCCGTAAATCACGTAAGTTTTTTTCTCAACAGCAGGAAGATTCCCCTTCCAGAGGCAGAGGACGGG
Organism: Protopterus annectens; assembly: GCF_019279795.1. Lineage (NCBI taxonomy): Eukaryota > Metazoa > Chordata > Ceratodontiformes > Protopteridae > Protopterus > Protopterus annectens. The sequence continues at coordinate 927,278,991 of NC_056746.1, forward strand.
GAAATTTTTCTGGGAGACGCCGTCCCAGAGGCGGCAGAGGGCCCCGCAATTCTGGAGACCGCGAGTCCTTTCGTGGCTCTTCAGCCTCCCACACATCATGAGGGATTGCCCGGCTGTGCTGCTCCGGAGCCAGTCGGGTGCCGTTTTGCCAAGCACCTAAAAGCCTGGGAGTCAATCACTCAGGACAGATGGGTGCTTCGGATCATTGCCGGAGGTTACACCATCCCATTCACATGTTCACCCCCACCGTCCAAAAAAATCCCGGACCCACCACCCAGTCAAAGGGAAATTGCAGCCGCAGAAGCTTTAAAGCTGCTAGAAAAAGGAGTCATCCAACCGGTCCCCACAGACCAGATCGGATCCGGAAATTACTCCAGGTTCTTTGTAGTGCCAAAAAAGACAGGGGACCTGAGACCAATATTGGATCTCAGCAGACTGAACCAATCCGTCACGAAGTCCAAATTCCGAATGGTCACGTTACAATCCATTCTCCCATTGTTGGAGAAGGATGTTTGGATGTGCTCCATAGACCTCAAGGACGCCTATTATCACATACCGATACATCAGGCGTCCAGGAGGTATCTGCGCTTCAGCCTGGGAGTCAGTCATTTCCAATTTTGTGCACTGCCCTTTGGTCTCACCACAGCCCCCAGGGTGTTCACCAAGTGTTTGGCAGTAGTGACTGCTCACCTGAGGAGTCTTGGATTCCAAGTGTTTCCCTATCTGGACGACTGGCTCCTGACTGCCACCACCAGGCATCTACTAATGGACAACCTCAAAGCCACCATCTCCTGGGTGCTACCCTGGGATTACATTCAATTGGTCAAAGTCTGTCTTGCTGCCCTCTGAACGCATTAGGTTTTTAGGAGCAGAGATAGACTCAAAATTGATGCGCGTTTTTCTTCCTACCGAAAGGATCCAAACTTTACAGGGCCAAGTTCAAGCTCTGATTTCAAGATCCAAAGCCCCAGCCAGGATGGTCCTACAAGTTTTAGGTTCAATGTCTGCCACGGTTCTTCTAGTTCCTCTGGCAAGATTGCACATGAGAATTCTTCAGTGGCTATTGTCAACTCAATGGTCTTTTCAGGACCTTCCCCTCAATCATCCCATCATGATTACAGGAACATGCAAACGGGACCTTTGCTGGTGGCTTCAGACATCCAATCTAAATCAAGGAAGCCCCTTTGTTATTCCCTCTCCAGTGGTTACCCTGACGACAGATGCCTCCCAGATAGGGTGGGGGGGGGCATTGTCTGGGCAGGTTAGTTCAGGGCTCCTGGCTTCCAGATGAAGCTCTTCTCCACATCAATGTGTTGGAGATGAGGGCTGTACTTCTGTCCCTACAGGCCTTACACAAGTTTCTTCCTCAGGGCATCATCGCCATCCACACAGACAACATGTCGGTGGTCTGGTATCTAAACAAACAAGGAGGGACCAGATCTTACCCCCTTTGCAGAGAGGCCATGAGGGTGTGGGAATGGGCTGTAGCTACCAACCGTTTCTTGGTAGCGACCCACATTCCGGGGAAATCAAATATATTGGCAGACAAATTGAGCAGGACAATTCTCTCTCCTCACGAGTGGTCCCTAAATGAAACAGTAGCAGCTCAGGTTTTCCGGAGATGGGGGACGCCGTGCTGCGACCTATTTGCAACCCCACTAAACACGAAGTGCAAAAGGTTCTTCTCGTTGACTCCACATCAGGGAGAAGTAGCTATGGATGCTCTAGCACAACCTTGGCCAACAGGGCTACTTTATGCCTTTCCTCCGATTCCACTTCTCTCCAAAGTCATTCAAAAAGCTTCTCAATTGGGGTCCGCAATGATACTGATTGCCCCATACTGGCCTCGTCAGGTATGGTTTCCTTACCTGAAGAAACATGCGGTGGACGATCCGTGGACTTTAGACCTAATTCCGGATCTGTTAATTCATCAGTCGGGATGACAGCATCAGTCCCTTCACTCCTTGAAGTTGACAGCTTGGCTCCTCCACTTCCGACTTTAGTCAGAAGTCACACATTAGACCCGGAAGTTATTCACATTTTATCTTCGGCCCACAAACCCACCACTAAGAAATTGTACCTCAGTAAGTGGAAGAGGTTTGCTATCTGGGCTCAACTCAGGGCTTAGACCCTATCACTGCTCCTATCCCAGAGGTTTTAAAATTCTTGACATCCCTATTTAATCAAGGATCTTCTGTCTCTACTATTAAAGTCCAACTAGCGGCTATCTCTAAATTCCACGAGTCCATGGATCCTCCATTGATGAGCAGCAGACTATGCAAAACTTTCATTAAAGGTGCGGGTCTGTTAAGACCCCAGTTTTTCATCCTGCCTCCGTGGGACCTTGACTTGGTGCTTCGTATGTTAACATCTTCCCCTTTTGAACCGGCTGCTACATGTGAGTTAAAATATCTGTCTTGGAAAACGGCCTTCTTAGTTGCAATTACTTCTGCAAGAAGAGTTTCAGAGCTTCAAGCCCTGTCTATCAGACCACCGTACTTGATATTTCACAAGGATAGAGTATCACTTAGGCCTAATCCATCCTTTGTTCCAAAGGTCTGTTCTAATTTCTGTCTCCAACAATCCTTAGAGCTACCAGTTTTCTTCCCAAAATTCTCCAATGAAGCAGAATACACTCTCCATAAATTGGATGTTCACAGGCAATTGCGCTTCTATTTAGACAGGACTCAACAAATTCGTAAGTCAGACCAATTGTTTGTGTCCTTTTCAGACAATAAATTGGGCAAAACCATCACAAAAGCTACTATCTCCAAATGGATTAGAGATTGTATAACTCAGGCTTATTCTTCTTCGAATAAGCAACTTACAACGTCTATCAAAGCTCACTCTACCAGAGCTATGGCGACTTCTATAGCTTTTCATTCCAAGCTTGCTATCTCGGAGATTTGTGCTGCGGCTACTTGGTCCAATCCGCACACTTTCATTTCCCACTATAAATTGGATGTGGCATCTAAAGGGCGAGCATCATTTGGTTCCACGGTACTCAGGAGTGTTTTCCAGTGAGCCACCCAGGATTCAGGTGCTAGGGACGCTGTCCCATCAGTCAGAATGTAGGCGAGATAGGATCACATAACATCTTTTAGTTATGTACTCACCATAACTTCAGATGTTTGGGATCCATCTCGCCACATTCCTAATACCCACCCTCCTTCCCCCTGCCTTGGAGATCAGAAGAGATTGAACGGTTTTGAGTTCTACTGTTTTATCTTGTTTCATCTGACAATGTTATATAAGCAGAGCGTGCATGTGTGCATGTATGCGGACAAACTAGATCTGGGGGACTGGTAGTGGTGCATCCTGGGATATAGTAAGCTCAGCCAATAAGAGACTTCGCTCTTTGGCATAAGCGTGCCGAGTCGGAGCCGAGGGATCGGCTCCGAACCCATCAGTCAGAATGTAGGCGAGATGGATCCCAAACATCTGAAGTTATGGTGAGTACATAACTAAAAGTTTACTTGGCTGTGTGCCAAAGATGTCCTGCTTTTTATGTAGGGAAAACGGAGTGGAAGCTCCATGAAAGAATGTATGAACACCAATATGCCATCAGTAAGAAAAAGCAGGACAACGCACTTGCTAAGCATATTTCCAATTACATGGAGCATAGTTTCAAATTTTTAGTAATAGATCAAATTCACCATGACAAAAGGCCCCCTTACCATTATTGTTAGACGAATTAGAGCTTAAATGGCAGATTAGACTCCATGCTTATAATTTTCCAGGCTTAAATGGATCATGTTCATTAAGTAGTATTCTTAAACTGAAAAGTTTAAAGAGATGAAACTGATGTGAGCCTCATAGTAGTAGTATTACCATTAATATTGGTTTTATATTAAATATTGTTAGTCACATACAAGTTCTAAGTTATTTTATGCACCATAGTGTTTACATAGACTGTTTTTTGACAGATGAATCATTATATTGAGTTTATACAACATACAGAGAATTCTTAATTATTGACTTTTTATGTTATCAGTTTTTGTTTAACTGGTTGAATGAAAAGTTAAATAATGATTTCTATATGTCTTTATGAAGGTGGAATAGTCTGTTTTATTAGATTGGTGAATTAAACAAACCTGAATTTATTTATATAGGTGTAAATTTTAGCATTGTATCTGAAGGAGTTTGCACACAGTGCAGATGAAAAACGCTTCAATAAATTCATTTAATTTATTATTGGTGAAGCTTCTTTGGTCTATCTCTTGGACTGCTGCAGTACCTTGTTCTTGAAATTTATCGCAGTTTGTTAGCTTTATTCAGTTCATGGAATGAGGGTTAGACATATCATCTGGGACTGTTGGTGTGCCCTTAATTGGAAAGGGAGAGACATTTTTGTCATTTCAGGAAAAGGGGCAGGAAAAGTGCTGTGTAGCCAGAATGCTGTGTTCATCCCTAGGGAAGTTTTTCCATATAATTCTGGGTCTGTTTCTTCCAAAATTCCTGTAAAAAATAAATAAACAAACACAAAATAAATAAATAAATAAATAAATAAACATTTGTCTTCTGTTTCATGTTTCAGTTACTCTAGACAGGAGTATTTATTAGACTTAGCTCCGGGTTTAGTGCAGGCTTTTGACCCTTCTTTTTATTACTGTTTCTAGTAAGAGAAAAGGGGTTCCTCTTTCCCTGAAGAGATTCAAGAAATTGAAATTGTGAAGGAGTGTGAAGGGCCAGATGTAGGCTTGTTTACACAGATTTCTGATACAGATTCTCAGCAGAACATGGTATCTGATAGTCCCTTTGAAATATTCTCTTTCTTTGAGATTACTTCCAGGATTTCTGTGGGAAAACAGTGATGTTTCTTAATTCCTCAAAAATATTATTATTTGTTGAAACTATAATTTCAAGAATCTTTGCCTATTCCTTCAGTTCTGTTTGCCTTAGAGGATTTTTTTGCTACAGGCTGCAATTTTCCCTGACAGTCAACCTGCTGTCCCTAAAAAAGCAGACAGATTATATAAAGCTTCTTAATATTTTAAGTTTTTATACACAAATCCCAGACCTAGCAGCTATTCCCTTAGTGAATCAAGCTGGTGCTAAACATTTTGTTAACATTAATCCCTCTTTTTATGACAAGGATGTGAGGGGTTTTGATATGTTTGGAAAAAAAGTGTATGCTTCTGCAACTTTAGTTTTCATTCACAATTGTTAGGTTCATATTTTGACTTTTATCCTGGCTAATTGTTTAAGTTTGAGGAATGTTTTGTCATCAGTTTATTCCTAGAGGAGAAATCAGTGCTGTGTAATTTAGTTTCCTCTGTTTCCCAAGTTGCTACTCTTTGCCTTAAGTATACCTATGACTCTGTGGATGCCACTTCCAGGGCTGCTGCCACTGGAACTGTTTTGAGGAGTTTTGTCTGGCTATATTCTCAGAACCTCCCAGAGGATAAAGAACAAGTTTTTTTTTTTACCTTCTGATGCAGAGGTCATCAAAAAGTGTTATGGGAGATTAAAACTGATTCAAGGAATCTGTGATTTTTCACCTCACCTCTAAGGTTTCCAAGGATTCTTTGCTCCTTCATCTAACTTGAGCAAAAATAAAAATAAACAGTCCCAGCAAAATGCTGGTAAGCAAATATTAAACACATTGTGGCAAAGAGGTTCCAAAAACAAAACATGAATTTCCCTGAACGAAGGACAGTGCAATAAGTCAGAATGATAATATGAGGAACCTTGTTCTCTCCTACGCCTCCTCCCTCCACCTTGGCAGTCCTGTAATCCTCCCAGAAAGTCTAAACCTCCATTTCTGTCTTTGTCAACAGACTGTTTTAGATAGATTGCCTTTGGATATGATTGATCAAGGCTACAGATGGCAATAGGAGGCTCTTCTTCTTCTCCAGGGGATTCCTCCTCATTCACAAGAACAAATTCTTCTCTTCCCTCCTGTCTTACACCACATACTCTCTCAGGGGATAATATAAGCTGATCCTTCTCTTCTGCTAGGAGAAAGATTCTGTTCAACGATGCTTCTGGTGCCAAAGAAAGAAGATTCTTGGAGACCGGTTCTGGACCTTTCCTTCCTAAACCAGTTTGTATTAGTGCCCAAGTTCAAAATGCTGTTCTTCAAAACTTATTATCCCTTCTTCCTCATTTGAGTTACTTATTGACACTAGATTTAAAAGATGCTTATCCTCAAATTCCTATTCATCCAGATTTTAGGTTTCTCTTAAGGTTTTTATATCTGGATCACATTATCAGTTGTCTGCTTGACCCTTTGGGATATACACTGCTCCAAGTGTGTTTACAGAGTTCTAGCTACTGTGATAGCCCACTGCAGACTGCAGGATATCCAATTTTTTTTCTTATTTAGATGACTTGCTAATCTTTGCACAATCAGGAGACTCTCTGTCCTGGGCATGGGATCTCCCACTCTGGCCAAGATTCCAAGAGAATGTTCAGGGGTCTTTTTCTGACTTCTTCTCACAGGATTTTCTGGGGTGCCTGCAGGAAACCTCATTACAGTGATTTTTTCTTCTACAGGGAAAAAGATTTGTATTTAGAGCTATTTATAGGGTTTTTCTCTTAGATTTCCATCCCGGCAATGGAATTCCTCTGGATTCTGTGTCTCACAGCATCAATGATTCTCATAATACCACTGAAATTTCTATGGTCCCAGCATCAATACCTAATGACTTTTCAAATTCCAGTTTTAGGATCTTTAAATAGGGAGATTGTTTGGTGGCAACACCAAATTACTTAGCATCCAGGTCTCCCATTCTCCCTTCCTGTTTCAGCACAGGCAGTCACAGTCAATGCCTCAGATTTTGCTTGGGGAGCAGTATCTATGAGCATAAAAGTGCAGGGTCTTTGGAACACAAAAGATAAGACCAAAACAAACACATCAAGTATAGAAGAGATGCTAGCTATTATAAATACTATCAATTCTTTGAATCATCTGTGGTCCGCAGGACCTATTCAAGTGTTTACTGACATCAGTGATATGGTACATAAGCAACAAGGGGCAGCTAGATCTGGCCCCCTGTGCAGACTAGCAGTGTCAGCACAGTTTCACTATATAGGCATCTTACATCCCATCAGAGCAAAATGTTTGGTAGACAAGCTGAACAGGACCAGGACAGATCCTAATGAATGGAAACTAAATCAGTGTGTCTTCCAAGTTTGATCCATCTGTGGGGAATGCATCAAGTAGATCTTTTTGCCTGCTCTCTAAACACTCAACTGGCAAAATTGTATTCCAGGACTCAAAGCAAAATGGCCTGGAAAACAGATGCCTTTTCTTTTCCTTGGAGAGGAATGTTCCTGTATTCTTTTCTACCCTTTCCCTTATTTTCCAGGTTACTGCTGAAGATTCAGAAAGACTCCCATAGACTCCCTTCTGGCACAGGCAACAGCGGTTCTCCCTTCTTTTGGAAATGGCTGGGGCAATTGCCACAAGCTTCATCACATAATGGATTTACTTACATAAGATAAAGGGTATTTGATACATCCCAGGCCCAAACAGCACAACTGTCTGCTGAGATAATATACCTTTTAAGCATTTTTTGTGGATACACAGGAGGTATTAATGGAGACAAAAAAACCCGCTACAAGAAAATCATAAATTAGCAAATGGAAAAGCTTTTCTGCTTGGTGCCAACAAAAGAATCAGCATCCATTCAGGACTAGCATTTTGCTGGTTTTATAGTATTTGTGTGAGTTACTATCCTATGGCCTTTCTTACTCCTCCATCAGTGTTCATTTGTTAGCCATTTCAGCATATCTGCCTGTAGATCTCACTTTTAAAAGCATTCTCATGTCAAAATGTATTTGAAATGGGTTTTGTTTGAGAGACCTCCAATAAAACCAGTAGCGCCTCCTTGGAATCTTAGTTTTGTGTTAAAGAAGCTAACACTTACTTGCTCCATTTGAACCAGCTAACTTGTGTGACTTGAAATACGTAGCATGGATAACAGTCTTACTAATTTCTTTGACATCTGGAAGAAGTCTTATGCTGAGTCAACCCTGTCTCATTTTCCAGAGGAACAGGGTTTCTTTGAAAATTAATCATTCTTTTATGCCCAAAGCGGTATCCAGGTTTACTTTAAGCCAAACTATCCCTCTTCCTGTCTTCATTCCTGGACCCTGGATGTCTTCAAACAGTTCAGGTAAAACTAAATATTTCACATTTTCGGATCAATTGTTCATTTCTTGTCAAGATAAGAAGAAGGGACAACCTGTGTCAAAGCAGACTATTTTCAAATGGTTGTCTAAGGCTATTTTTTACCTTTTGTTATACTCACCATAACAAAATTATTCCAAGCAGGGTCAAGACTCACGCTACCCAGGCCTTGGCTTCATCTATGACTTTTTGGAAAGGGTTAGATTCTAAAAGTATTCTAGAAGCAGCAATTTGCTCCTCTATACATATTTTTACAATGAACTGTAAGACTGATTCCTTCTGTACGTCTAGGTGAGGCTTTGCTAGGACCATTCTTCAGGGACTCCTGGACTCTTCTCTCTCTACCTCCTAAAGTTAGTTAGCTAGGGTAATCTAGCCATATAGCTAGTGACCAAGATAATGAACATAGTACAGTTTTGTAAGGAAACTTACCATAACAGTAGATTTTCGAATGATCACTGTTGCAGTAGCCAATTCTTCCCTCCATCCCTGTGTTTTTTGATGTGTTGTTCAGGCCAGGGTGTACATTCTTATTCTTTGTTGTTCCTAGCATTGTACTTTCAGGTCTCAGCTTCCCTCTCTCTGTTAGGATGAAGGCTCTGAAGGACTTGGCCTCTCACCTATTTTTTTAGTCATCTCAGCTCAAGCTGACTGACGGCTTGGGTACATGGAATATACCCTGAGGCTTTGGAAGCTGTCCGGCTGTTATATCCTTGACTGGATTTTAACTTTGTATTTGTTTTCCCATATAGCTAAGAAAATAGCCCATATAGCTAAGGCTACTGCAGCAGTGATAATTCAAATATATGGTAAATTTACTTGATCAACTGTACTTTATTGTTCTACGCAGAGTTTTGTTAAAGTTGGCTGTTTTACAGGGAGATTATGTGTTTATGCAATAATGAGAGTGAACAAAAGAGAGGCCAGGTTTTATCTGAAGCTATTAATACATAACTTTGGGTGCAGATTTTAATTTTGTGGTAGGGGAGATAATATGTGAACATAATCAGTTGTAGGGATTTTATATTGTTGTGCCTGGTGTTAGCTCATGCAGGGTTTGTAAGGATTGTTTGGGTTAGTGGTAAGTAATAACCTGTCACTTATTAGAAAAGGACCTATATTTCCTGGATTGCTGATTAGAAGAGTTCGAATAGTGAACTTGTTATATTACCGCATTGTTGTGCAGAGTTATAATTAGAAGAAGGGATAGTAGCTATACAAGTACAATTGTTAAGAAAGTTTATTTTTTAAATGCATTTATTTGTTAACCAGGTAATTGAACTGGCTCTTCTTGGCCCACTTTAGTCAGGACCTAGTGCCCTAGGTCACAGGGTCAAGTAAAAATGCAATACAAGTCTATCTCTCTCTCTCTGTATGTATATATATAAAATATGCTTTGATCATCAGTGTGTTTTCTCGACATCTGTTTAGTTGACCAGATGCAAGATTGCACAATTCTTGGGGCTGTGAATATTCCCTTTCCCCAATTCTGTGCAGTCATAGAGTTAGTATATATATATATATATATATATATATATATATATATATATATATATATATATATATATATTTAGCAGGGAGTGTGGGAGGTGCAGAGAGGTGTGCCCCCTGCAAAAAACAATGTTTTTTTTTTAAGTTTTGCATGTGCTGAGGTTATTTCTTGGCATGTGCACATTATTACATCAAAATTTTTGTTTTGGACATATTGTGATGTCTGTTTGAGATGTCAGCAACTGCGAGTGCTGGCAAAAGCTAGTATAACTATACAGTATATATATATATATATATATATATATATATATATATATATATATATATATATATATATATATATATATATATATATATATATATATTTATATATATATATATATATATATATATATATATACACACACACACACACACACACACACATATATATATATATATATATATATATATATATATATATATATATATATATATATATATTTATACATATATATATATATACATATATATATATATATATATATATATATATATATATATATATATATAAATGAGTGTATCAAAATGGAGCATTGAAAACCATCTGATTAATGCTTGCATTTTGAAAGCACACCTAAGCAAAAACAAAAGCAATGATAAAAAAAATACCAAAAGGAAAATAAACACATTTATAAGTCCAAACAGTTTCTCAACATTCAGACCTAATTTGCCTAAATTGTGGTTTTGTGCTATGGAAAGGGTTCATCTAAGTTGAGGTGTAGGGCTGCGGTTAGAGGCAGAGATAGGTTTAAGGTTATAGTTATCATGCATTGGTAACAATGGGCAGGAGCAGTAGACACCCTGTGACCTCCCCAAAATGGAGGCTACAGAAGGCCTGAATATCTATCCAACAGTCATCATGGGTAGTCCCTCACGAGTTGGATATCTTAGGATATGTCAACATATCTACCTGAAAAAGCCCAGCTAGAATGAATCCATTCATTGCTGCAGCTGCCCTAAAAAAGCTGTAATACCTCAAAGCCCAACTTCCCATCCTTCAGATGAAGAATCCAAAGTGGTGGACAGATTAGGGAAGTAGATTTACTTATCCTGCACATTTTGTATGAGGATAATTATTCTGTCTCACATGTGGTACAATTTGAAATTAATATTTCAGATGAAATTCACTAGACAGTGAAACAGCTATCAGATGGACCACTGAAACAGAAATTATTGTCTCAGTCTTTCAATGATTCATCAGTTACCAAACTTGATGCAGGGCCTTTATAATAACACAGAAGGTTTGACCAGAGTTGCTGGTGTGAAGATTGGTTGAAGATAGATGAAGGCTGCCAGCCTAGCCAGATAGAATTTTGGAGATAATTCTGTCATCTGTAAATATTAATGTAAACCACATACTTGTTGTCCTAAATGGTAAAAATAGTGTTACATGTGGAAATGGAAAAAAATGTAACAACAGTACACTCTACTGACCGAGTAAAGCATGTTGTGACCCTTTGATGTAAACACGGCTCTGGCCGGTCTAGATGAAGGAATTCTTGCTATTGTTGTAAAGCCAGAGTTAATGGCCAGAATTTGCATGCATAAATGTCCTTTATTGCTCTGGTTTCTGCCCAGAAGTGAAGAATGTAAATGTAATTTCTGTTAGCCTGGAAAACAGGGAAGTGTGAAGAATGATGAAGTGTGAACCAGGAATTTGATTTTAAAAACAGAGAGAATCAGAGAGCATTAAGCATTTTTGTCTTGACCATCCATCTCAGCACTGCCTTTACTCTATATGTAAGTTTATCTTAGACTTGTGTTTTCTCTTAGAAATAGCTAGAAACTAGAAAGATTAGACTAAGTGTTTTTCTGTGATGTCAGAACTGTACTACTGATTTTTTAAGTATTTATCTGTGATCTCTGAACTCTTGACTAGCACTGTGTAGTAAAAAGTATTGTCTTGTGTTTTGACTATTTGTTATTAAATATGTTTAAACCCTTTCAACTGTGGCTGTCTTTGTAGAGATAATTTAACCTCTTTAAAGTACTTGCGTGCCTTTGGTAAAATTGTACAAAGCCACTCTAATAGCTTTAGCCCTGGGCTATACTACCAATTGGATAATAATATTGTGCAGTAATAATTGGACAGCCTTTTAACTTTGTGTAGCTGATAAATATTAGTGGGTGGTGTGAGCTGGTACTACTGTATAGTCTGGGAAAAGGGGGCACAGCTGGAGAACCTGTGCCAGCCTTCCCCAGGAGTGTCTGTGTGTTTATATGAACTCTTCTCAAAGTGTGTGTGTGTGTGTGTGTGTGTGTGTGTGTGTGTGTGTGTGTGTGTGTGTGTGTGTGTGTGTGTGTATCAGCTACTTGGGCAGGGGCACAAAGCACTGGTTGGACAGAGAGGGTGCTGGAGGTTTTAGCTTGCCCACTAGGCTGAGATCTGAACCCTATAGCTGTGCCAGTGGGGAGTCTTATTGGGGACCTGGAGAGCAAGGGAGTGACCGGCCCCGGACTGACTGTGATATCTGTGTGCTCTTAAGGGAAATTTCACTTTACTGTGTGCATTTGTTATCCTTTCCTCCTATATGAGATGCTCCTCACTAGTGTTAGTGGTGAGGATTGAGGCTTCTTGATTGCTGGGCCAGGACATGGGCATCACAGCTAGATCCTGCATTTCTGTCTGCAGGCATGCAGAGCTTTATCATACTGACTTCACTGAAGAAACTAAAGCAACGTTTACAGACTCCCCCTTTAAATTCCATTGTTTCTTTGTTTGCCTGGACCAAGATTTAAGGGATGCTTAAAAAGCATGAAAAATGGGCAAAACACTCACTGCTGTGCGCATGAGCTTTCAACCATGTTGGTGCTACTTAGATGTAGTTTAGATGCAGCACAAAAGCACAAAAAACAGCAACAGCCTAGAAAGCAACTTAACATGCAAGGTAACTTTCAGAAGGGTCTTTAGCAATCTCTAGTCAGCAACATTCTGTAGCCCATCTAAATCTAGACAACAGCAGCAGTAACAGCAGCAGCTGTAAAGCCTTGGCTGCGTGTCCTTTTCTGTAGGTGGTCAGAGGTTGCTTATCTCTCCAGCTTTCTCTTTAGAAATATTTTACAAGAAATGGGAGGATCAGGACTCTCATATCCAAAGGATACAAAATTCTCTTTGTGACTCGCCCAGTTTCATCCTCTTTTGCCTTTCCCAATGTTCTGCCCTGTCATTTAAGATTAGCAAGCAGGAAGATATTCAACCTTCCTTAAAAAGGGCCATCCTTCCTCAGCTTTTTGGTGCAACGGAGTGAAATCCTGATTATGCCCCAGATGACTTGAGTTCATTTAGCAGCTTGATTGCTGGAAGAGCTGGTGCAAGGAAGATAGGAGTGAATGGCTACTGTTGGCTCACCCATCCTTGGGGGGGGGGTTGGCTCTGGGTTGTCAACTTGGATGACACTTAGAAGGAATACTAGGTGCTACAACCATGGAGTATGGACCTGCTGAGCACACACTGCCTACAGATTCATTAGTTGTGAAGTCAGCATGTAGATGCATGCTTCCTATTGCAGACAACTCTTAGGCCTGGCAAAGTGAAAGTATTAACATACCAATATTTCAGAAATTTAGTTGTTTAACAATAGAGCATTAGGTGGAGGTTATATTTATACACAAGTCCTTTACAGCTAGGCTAGTGTTAAGCAATATTCATTTAGAAATTATTGTTGAGATTATGGACATGATAGGAAGGCACACATTGAGAATAATAGATGGTTTTAGAGGTCCAAACCCAAACGTTGAGCAGCAAGTCTAGTTTTTAATATGTATTCAGTTTAAGCGATAAAGAAATGATAATGCTGGGTGATTTTAACTACCATTATATTGACTGGTGTATTGAACAATGTAAATCTGCTATGGAATGAGAACTTTTTGGTAGTATGGTTTTGAAAACTTAATATCCAGATGGTCACCTCTCTGACCAGAAATAATAATTTTGAATTTGTAATCAGTAGTGTTGGAAATTGGATACTATACATCACACAGTGGTCTCCCTTATGAAATTCAGACCATGTTGCATTTGTTTTGTTTTGTTTTTCCTTAAAAAATAATTTTACATCTAAATCTGTGATAACTCATTATAATTTTTTATTACTTGATAAAGATTTGGTAAGGCAAGAATTGGACACCAATAAATGGAATACTCATAATTCTGTAAATGCTAATACCTCCTATGAATCTGTTTGGATCATCTTGTGGCAAAATTCTTGAGTGGTGTAAGTCAACCCAGAAAGTAAGAGTGAGCCATTTTCATCCTCCTTGGTAATATTTTCATCTGGCGAAACTACTTATGAAGAAGACAATATAATGTTTTTAAGAAATAAAAAAAATGATGTCAGCTAAAACAAAGTTCAACATGTTTTAAAAAAATGTAAAATCAGAGATAGCTAAAGTTAATGAAAATTATGAAATGAAAGTAATTTATTACTTTCATAGTAAAAAGTTTACAATTTTGTGAATAAGGCAGAAAATACAACAGGATGTGTTGGCCCTTTAGTTGAAGATAACATAAATATTAGTGATAGTGGGAAATTACTGGTAGGTTCAGAACATACTTTTCTGATCTGGTGTCTTTAGAGAAAAAATCAAGTGTTGATATTCTATCACCTGAAATAAATAAGTATTTATGTCCTTTCATATCTGAAGATAGGGTTATAAGTTCCCTAATGCAAATAAAGGAAAATAAAGAAGGTAGCAGTAGAAGTATTGGTCTTGATGGTATACCTGGAAACTTCATCACTAGTTGTACAAATGTCCTGGTGCCTTTATTAGCTATTAACTATTGAACACTGGAACAGTATCTAAAACCTGGAAATTAGCTTATGTTTTCCTAATATAGAAAGGTGATAGCTATTATTTGGTGTCTACGTATAAATTGATAAGTTTGACATCATTGCTTGGTGAAGTTTTGAAAGATGCTTAATCATAATACCAAGGAGACATAACATGCTGGGAAATAATATAGATTTCATTTGACATTTTTTTTCAACAGACACATCAACCTTTACTAGTCTAGTTGAATTTTATGAACCAATAAGTAAAGGCCCTTGATGAGGGTATCAGAGTATGTGTTGCCTTTGTTGGCCCATCTAAGGCATTTGATAGTATTCCACATGGTTTAATTTCTCAGAGTTGTTTGGATTTCTGATACCCTGATAGAAATTGACCCCGTTCCTAAGTCAAAGTATGATTAAAGTTCAGGAAATTAGTATTGATTCAGTCTTTGATGTTAGTCAAAAGTGCTCTTCACAGCACCACAATTTGCCCAGAATTGACTCCTTCGGCAATTCAAATAGAATTGCATGTACGGGTAGCATATCTAAAGATTTTAAATTCTTTTTTATGAGACACATTGCTCCTACTACTGTTGGAACTATCTGGGTATTATTCTTATACATTGCCCTCATTTCTGCCTACAAATCCTGGTATTTTATGATTTTGTGTCTCTCTATACATAAGACACTGTAATCACCAGTTGTAGCAATTTCAATGATCAATGCTACTTTTGTCTTTTCATGGACTACTGTATCTGGTTTTCTTGCATCTATTTTTTTGAATTGTTAGTAATGGGTGATCCCATGTGATATAAACTTCATCATTCTCTATAATGCTTTGTGGCTCAAGTTTCCAATGCTTCTCAGCTATTTCAATTGTAATGTTTGCACAATCCCCAAATTAACAGTTTTGCACATTATTATGCCTATTAGTATAC
The DNA here is from genome assembly GCF_019279795.1 of Protopterus annectens. Lineage (NCBI taxonomy): Eukaryota > Metazoa > Chordata > Ceratodontiformes > Protopteridae > Protopterus > Protopterus annectens. The sequence goes on from NC_056746.1 coordinate 927,294,368, forward strand.
AAGCCCTCTGTCATTAGTGTATCACACCCAGCAACAAGATGTGTGACTGTTTCCAGTTCTGTTGTACAGAATCTACATTTGTCTGTTTCTCCTACATACTCTAAGGACTTAGTAAAGCAACATGTACATAGTCCACTATCCTGGGCCATCAATATGAACCTTTCATCTTTTAGTTTAATTTCACCTCTCCTTAACCATTCCTGCATCAGATCATGATCAAGATGAGGTTGTCCCAGGAGTTGTCTGTACTTGCCACTATACTTATGCCGTTTCTACATTTTTTTGCCTTCTCATCCGATACTTCTCTTTATATTATTTATTTTGTTTTTTTGCACATTCAGTTGCTGACTGATTTTTGTCTACTTCTGGTTTGGTTTCCATTCCCACTCGACACCAGTATGCTTCTGCTAAACTAAGCAGGGAAGTCATCTTAAACTGTTCTCTTCGTGCTTCAAAGCTTATAGTATGTTTGGATCTGATGGGGTCAGCAGATATGTATGCAGTCCTGTGCTTGCAGATCTATATGCATAATCAATTTTGAGGAGGCCCCTACCTCCTTCAGAATCAGGAATATATAATCTTAGTATACACTGATTTTTTTATGTATCATTTGATAAGCATGAGGTATTTTTCTTGTTTCATGTCCAACTGATCTAATACCTTTTGGGGCCAGACAGTAACCCAAAACTGTAAGTTAGGTAAGGAAGAGCAAATTGGTTTATAGCTTGGACTTTGTTCTTAGATGTCAGTGCTGTATTCAGTGTTAATTTTAGTCTTCTAAAATATTCCTTACTAAGTTTTGTTTGCATTTGTTCACATTTTATTGTTGATTCTTCTTCAATTCCCAGTTAGTTATATACTCTTTCCTGCTCAAGTTCCTTTACAGCTCATTCCTGTCTCAGACTGATATTTCCTTTGTGCTGCATCTTTTCTGCATCTTAAGTGTTAATTTTGCACACTTATCAAGACCAAGTGACATTCTTATATTATTTGAGAAAGTTTTGACCCCTTCCAGTTGTGTTTTCAGCTCTTCATCTGATGAGCTATACAGTTTTAAATCATCCAAAAAAAAAATGATAAGTCTTTACATGTTGTTGTTTTTTGGGAACTGAATTGTAACCATGACCTAAACTGTTATGTAGACAGCTTAATGGGTTAAGGGAAAGACAAAAGAGCAACTGTGACAAAGAGTCATCCTGAAATATCCCCCTTTGAATTTTTATCCCTGGGATAATAATTTGTCCTATATCATGGCTTAGCTGCAAAGTGGTTTGCCACTGTTTCGTGGTCACACTAATGTAATTGATCAATGTAAGGTATATTTTATACATCTGTAAACGCTCCTTTATCCATGAATGGGGATGCTGGCAGATGCTTTTTTGTAATCTGTTCATGCCATACTAAGATTCTTCCCCTTTTTACAATTCTTCACTATGACTTTATTTAACAAAAACTGATCCCTTGTTCCATGTGACTTTCTTTTCTTACCCTTTTGTTCTATTGCAATGATTGAGTTTTATTGTAAATGACTATAAACTCTGTCCGCATCAGTTCTGGTGTATAGTTTATACATCATCGGTAGGTAAGTTATTGGTCTATAGTTTTTTACGATATCTTGCAGGTTCACTCTCAAGGAGAAGTATAATTTTTCCTGTCGTCAGCCAGGTTGACGTCTGTTTGGGGTGTGCATGTAAGTAGTTCTTACTCAGGGCTAAATCTTCATGTAAAGATGTTAACACTTTTAGCCAGAAGTTAGGTATTGCATCTGGGCCTGGGATTTTCCACTTAGGAGCTTTTCTTCATTTTGTTTCAATTTCTCTGGCTGTTACATCATCCCATTTCATATCCTGTACATCTAAACTTCTTACTATTTCTTTTACTCCTTCGATCCATTCAGCATCATTATTATGTTCCATAGGGTATTCATAGATATATATTCAAGATGTGTCTATTTATTCTTTTTACTTTGGTTCCCAGTTCTCTATAAAACTTTTTCGGATCATCAGTGAATTGCTTATTTTGTACTTTTCCTGTATATTTATCTGCGTATCTTCTACATTTTTCTGCCTGTGCTGATATCTTTAGTTTATTACATGTAATAGCGTATGACAGATTCTGGTCTCTTCTAACACTGTGCTTTGCTTTTATCACATCTTTCTAAGTATTTTGTTCATCTGTTCCCAGTTCTATAGTCTTCTAACAGTGGTGCTTCTTGTCTTAATTGCTTTATAGATTTCTTCTCTTCCTTTCCCTTATTGCCCTGTATTTTTGTAGTAAGACTTTATCTGTTAGTAATTTAGCTGCACAGTAATATATTTTATTTACTTCTGTTATATCACATGAAGTTCTGTTAATAGTCTTGATTACTTGTATGCACTTGTTTTATCAGACTTTTAACATTTTGGGTCTTATTGACTTTCTGTAATCTTTTTCTTTCATCGATCTTAATATGTCTGTCAGTCTGTATTAAATCAAACAGCTCTTTCCTTAGATATTTTTTTCTAAACTGAGGGCATATACTTTGTTCCCCATTTCCTGTGGGCATTCCACTGAATCTTGCTATGACATATTCTCTTCAGCTGCATCCTGTATCATCCCTTGCTCTTTCATATGGGAACTGACTGATCTAGCACTCCACAACATTGACTGCATCAGAATTGCCAAAGTTTCCTGTTCCTCCCTTTGCTGTGCAACTTCAACTGAACTTTTGTACTGGTTTCGTACTGAAGGTTCCAGAGTTATCTTCATGTAGCAACTAATCAGATGTTTCCTGTTCCACCTGTTTTCCTTAATTTGGGGACTCACTGTTCTATCATGCTGTGATGTTTCCAGAGTTGGATTTTTTCTGCGCTAAAGCCTTCACTCCATAAGTAATCCATAACTTCACCATCTATTTTTTTAACTTCTTTATTACTAATCCTCTTTTCTACCTTCCCTCTTTTGTTTTCTTATTTTCTGTATTGTAAAATTTTCCATATCTGGATGCCTGTATTTCTCTTCAAATATCTTTTGTGCTTTTTTTTTGTATTGATTAGTTTTCTTTCTCCTTTGCATACATATTGCACTATATTAAATCTCTTTTTCTTTCCCATGGCCATATTTATTCTTCAGGTGTCTCCCACTCCACCGGTTTCTCTTTACTTTGGGGTCTTATTGTTCCATCAGTCTGTGTTAGACTTTCTACACTAAATCCTTCACTTCACAGGTATTCTATAACTTCAGCTTCTATTTGTTTAACTTCAGCTTTACTAATCTTCTGTTCTACATTCCCCTTTGTGATGTTATTTTTGTATTGTGAAATTTTCCATATCTGGGTGCCTTTGCCTGTATTTCTCTACAAATATCTTGGAACTGCTTTTTTGTGTTGATTAGTTTGTCTTTGCCCTTTGCATAAATATTTCTCTTTCTTTCCTGATGTCCGTGTTTCTTTTTCATATAAGTCAAAAATCCCTGGGTTTTGTTGCTTCTTTTTCCAAATGACCCAAGGTTTCTTGATCTATATAATGTTTTTCATGAATCTGTTGTATTAATAAACACAAATTTGCATTTGAAGCTTTTGACAGTTTTTGTTGTGCAAGTATTTTTCTTTTCTCTAATTTCTGTCTTAATCTTTTTGAATATATTCTATTTGGAAATTGTGAACTTCTTGCATAATAGTAACATTACATAATTTCTTTCTGTTTAATAACTGAAAATATGGTTAAGTTACATGTAAGTAACTATAAAACTGAACATGTTGAACAGTGGTCAGTGGAAAGATCACAGTATGTCACGAAGCAAGGAAAATTTTTGTAACTGATTTCCTGATGTATCAGGTATTCCTTGGGGATCAGTATTTTGGTCTAGTATTTTTTAACTTTGCTTTTTGTACCCTTCCAACAAATTCAAATACTTGATTTCCAGACATGATGATGATACAACACTGATGCTCTTGCAACATCTGTAAATGCTATACATTTTAATAGTTGTATGTCATCTGCTAGTTATTACCTCATGAATTTTGGATTAAATATTAACCATAAAAAATTTGAAGCAATTTGTTTTGATAAAGTAAGATTATATAATAATCACATATTAGGACATAGGTTCTTAGGTAAGTACTAGGCTAGCTACCCTTCCTGTTGTGTGCTAGAAATAACCTGTCCCATTTGGTTATAGACTGGCCTTAACCATCCCATGGTTGATAATTATATATTAACCCTAATGAGAATAACTAGGATTATATCATAGATAATTTGAGGTGACCCATGCATGTGATAAAGCATTTAGGAACCACATCTGTCCATTAGTAGTACAGGGGTCAGTCCTGGGCTAAATTTTCTGTTTCATATTCATAGATCTAAGTTGCGCTTAGACCTGTATATTTATGCATTATACCTTAAATAACTCTGACAATTATAAGACTATAGGAGTTCTTGTTAACAATAATATATCATTTTCATTAAATACAGCAGAACTTTACATGTAGGTTGAGCGATGACCTGAAAAGGCTATATATTACCTGTGTTAACCCTACTATAGAATATGATTTATTATTTTGCAGTTATTCTATGGTTGCTTTGATTGGTTTGGAAATTCTTCAAAGCAAATTCACCAGGAAAATAACAGTGTGTAGTAACATGCGTAATCAAAGACTGCAATATTTAGGACTGCATTTTGCTAGCTGCAAACTGTCAAGAGATAAATTATGTTTGAGATATACAGCACTTTTTGATGAAGAACTAAGAATATTACTAAACATAGGCATGCATGCTGAGGTGAACTTTAGGGAAAATAAGTTGCCATATAGCATGGCGAACTATGAGGAAGATGAAGTTTGTTGCACAATCTATTGTTAAGTCATGACATATCATGGAATAAACTGCCACTGACTGTCAGGAACAGTCCAATCCTTGAGCCTTTTAAGACAATGTTAGACTGCTGGGTAAGTGAATGGGCATATTCATTTGTGACGTCCCCTCTCAGGGCCAGTAATCAAGGAGCCTGAATCTTCACCACTGGCACTGGAGAGGGATGTTCACTTGGAACAAAAATGGATACACCCAGTATTTCCAGATGCAGCTGTCTGCATGAAGCACAGTTTCCCTTAAGACCACACAGGGAACACACTCAGTCTGAGGGCTGATTTTCCCTTCTGTCTCCAGATGCCCAATAAGGCTCCCCACTGGCACAGCTGTAGAGTTGAGTCGTCAGCCAATTGTCCAAGCCAGGTCCTCCATCAATCTCTGTGTGAAACCATTGCTCGTGTCCCTGCTCCAAGCAACTGACACACACTTTTTGAGATTTGATTTTCACACATACACACACACCTGGGAAAGGCTGGCACAGATTTACTAGCTATGCCCCCTTCTGCCCAGTCTATAATGTAGTTACTACCACCAGACACCCCAAAGCCAGCTACTCTAAGGTTCTTACAAGGCCACCCAATTAGGCTGAGTGAAATTAATATTAATACAAATGATAGTGTTTTGACCAATGCAGTAAGGCTTTCAGGAGTGGCCATAGAGTCACCAAATAGATATAAGTACTCTCAAAGGTTAAACTATTCTTTAAAGGACCAGCCACAATGTAAAGTTTAAATATATTTAATAATAAATAATAAAAGAACATGAAAATACTAAATATCTATTTACAATAAACAGCAGAATTTCATATCACAGGGAATTTTAAAATAACACAAATGAATAGATTCACACAGATACAGAAAAACAGTACTTAACTAATCTCACTATATTTTCCTGACACTATTCCCTGGTGCACTTCCTAGAGCAAGGCAAGATGAAGTGGGCGAGAGGTCCTTCTGTGTCAAGTTCCAAGAAATAGACTGCCCTGAGACTTCAGTATCATCTAGTATTAAAAAACATAATTTCAGTGATGGATTACAGAATATAACATACATTTGGTTGTCTGACTTCTGGTTCCCATGCTACCCCCTTGGCTAGAAGCTGCCAGGATTTAGCACATATGTGTCAATAATACACATGCATAGAGCTTTGCCAAAATCTGTTGCAGCTTCTGGAATTCATAAACCATTTTCAAACTTCTAGCCTTCCAGAGAAGCAATTAGCTCATTGCTAAAGACAATACAGAAGGCTTTCTAGTACTTGTTTTCACAGACATTTCATCTCTGGCTGCAATCAGAACTGTAAGATACAATCTTTATGCGGTTCATTTACTAGAAAGGCTTACCCAGAATCTGCTACACTTTGCTGTGAGGGAAAGGTTAGTTTGCTTTTTATTTGTTGTATTACTTTATTGTATTTTTCTGTTTTGAATACAGTTATTTGTTTTATTTACCTTGTGTTTTACTTGTATTCTGCTTTTAACTGCATATTAAAACTTGAAAAAAGACCACAGCTCTGTCTGTTGTGAGTCAGGCAGAATTTTTTCCCCACCCTCCTACCCGGTTACTGTAGTGTTCTTAAACACCACTGTCTTTCTAGTTGCCTTCCCCTTATGTTAATTTGACCATATATCTCATTTCCTCTCTGTTTTTACTGGCTAGTGTGAGTAAGCACAAAATTATCATTTTGTGAAATCACTCCCCTTCAACTATTTAAATTTATTGGTCATCTTACTGTATTCCATAGTACGTGGGCCAGCAGAGTAATCCAGGCTGCAGAGAGCTGAATAAGCGACTTTTCTTGATACTAAGTATATTTTTTGTTGCTTTCCACATCTGAATACCTAGCAACTGTATTTTGCCTGCCTTTCTGTTACATTGAAGCTGTTTTTACTGCATTCAACTTAATATTGCACTTGGAATCCTTGTTTGTTACTATTTGACTGTATTTGTAGCAAATTCTTCTGTGTAAGCTGTAGTAGCTGATTCATAGCATTTATAAGTGTTTGCTGTACCTGTTTCTACCTGTTTTGTGGAAAAAAAAAGAAAAAAATATCTCTTGTTTTTCCTGCTTTACTAGTTTAGTCCAGTTTCAGAGTTGCTGATTCCTGGGCTTTGGTTGTAGTTCCTGTGCACTGTTTCTTTGCCTTATTTGGGAGAGGAAGTTACCTTGCTTACCAGTGGGAGTGGAAAGCATTGAGCTGCCTTTTGTCCAGTTTTGTGAGGTTTCAGCCAGTAACTAGTAGTTTATTGGTCATTTTGGGCCAGTTTCTAGCTTTTTCCAGCCCCTGGTATAAAACTTTCAGCTTGTACCTACTCAGCACAGACTCCACGTGGGCCAGCAGAGTAATCCAGGCTGCAGAGAGCTGAATAAGCGACTTTTCTTGATACTAAGTATATTTTTTGTTGCTTTCCACATCTGAATACCTAGCAACTGTATTTCGCCTGCATTTCTGTTACATTGAAGCTGTTTTTACTGCATTTAACTTAATATTGCACTTGGAATCCTTGTTTGTTGCTATTTGACTGTATTTGTAGCAAATTCTTCTGTGTAAGCTGTAGTAGCTGATTCATAGCATTTATAAGTGTTTGCTGTACCTGTTTCTGCCTGTTTTGTTGAAAAAAAGAAAAAAAAGAAAAAAATATCTCTTGTTTTTCCTGCTTTACTAGTTTAGTCCAGTTTCAGAGTTGCTGATTCCTGGGCTTTGGTTGTAGTTCCTGTGTACTGTTTCCTTGCCTTATTTTGGGGAAGGGAAGCTACCTTGCTTTCCTGCTTTACTAGTTTAGTCCAGTTTCAGAGTTGCTGATTCCTGGGCTTTGGTTGTAGTTCCTGTGTACTGTTTCCTTGCCTTATTTGGGGAAGGGAAGCTACCTTGCTTACCAGTGGGAGTGGGAAGCATTGAGCTGCCTTTGTCCAGTTTTGTGAGGTTTCAGCCAGTAACTAGTAGTTTATTGGTCGTTTTGGGCCAGTTTCTAGCTTTTCCAGCCCCTGGTATAAAACTTTCAGCTTGTACCTACTCAGCACAGACTCCACGTGGGCCAGCAGAGTAATCCAGGCTGCAGAGAGCTGAATAAGCGACTTTTCTTGATACTAAGTATATTTTTGTTGCTTTCCACATCTGAATACCTAGCAACTGTATTTTGCCTGCCTTTCTGTTACATTGAAGCTGCTTTTACTGCATTCAACTTAATATTGCACTTGGAATCCTTGTTTGTTACTATTTGACTGTATTTGTAGCAAATTCTTCTGTGTAAGCTGTAGTAGCTGATTCATAGCATTTATAAGTGTTTGCTGTACCTGTTTCTGCCCGTTTTGTGAAAAAAAGAAAAAAAGAAAAAATATCTCTTGTTTTTCCTGCTTTACTAGTTTAGTCCAGTTTCAGAGTTGCTGATTCCTGGGCTTTGGTTGTAGTTCCTGTGTACTGTTTCCTTGCCTTATTTGGGGAAGGGAAGCTACCTTGCTTACCAGTGGGAGTGGGAAGCATTGAGCTGCCTTTGTCCAGTTTTGTGAGGTTTCAGCCAGTAACTAGTAGTTTATTGGTCATTTTGGGCCAGTTTCTAGCTTTTCCAGCCCCTGGTATAAAACTTTCAGCTTGTACCTACTCAGCACAGACTCCACGTGGGCCAGCAGAGTAATCCAGGCTGCAGAGAGCTGAATAAGCGACTTTTCTTGATACTAAGTATATTTTTGTTGCTTTCCACATCTGAATACCTAGCAACTGTATTTCGCCTGCCTTTCTGTTACATTGAAGCTGTTTTTACTGCATTTAACTTAATATTGCACTTGGAATCCTTGTTTGTTACTATTTGACTGTATTTGTAGCAAATTCTTCTGTGTAAGCTGTAGTAGCTGATTCATAGCATTTATAAGTGTTTGCTGTACCTGTTTCTGCCTGTTTTGTGAAAAAAAGAAAAAAGAAAAAATATCTCTTGTTTTTCCTGCTTTACTAGTTTAGTCCAGTTTCAGAGTTGCTGATTCCTGGGCTTTGGTTGTAGTTCCTGTGTACTGTTTCCTTGCCTTATTTGGGGAAGGAAGCTACCTTGCTTTCCTGCTTTACTAGTTTAGTCCAGTTTCAGAGTTGCTGATTCCTGGGCTTTGGTTGTAGTTCCTGTGTACTGTTTCCTTGCCTTATTTGGGGAAGGGAAGCTACCTTGCTTACCAGTGGGAGTGGGAAGCATTGAGCTGCCTTTGTCCAGTTTTGTGAGGTTTCAGCCAGTAACTAGTAGTTTATTGGTCGTTTTGGGCCAGTTTAGCTTTTCCAGCCCCTGGTATAAACGCGGCAATTTAGAGCGATTTAGCGAGCTGCCACTGTTGCACACTAGGGCAGTGCCGGTTAAGCAGGTTTAAACTATTCGGCTACCTAAAGTCCACTCTTCAAATTTTCTCTTAAAACTACCTTCCTCGAACTATACTACTGATCAAATCAGCGTATCCTATAACTAAAAGATCAACTCTACTTGACTCCAAGTAGACTATTCTCTATCTATTAAACCTAGCACTTGCTCCTACAGTACTTATTACCTTGATACGGCACTCTTGTCATAGATAGTACCCCAAAAGGCAACCCCCATTTCTCGGTCACCCACGTCCCCGAATCTTTTTAAAGTTTTCGTCTACCCTTCTAGCATGTCGAGGATCAGTTGCTAGTGTCCTCTCCTGCTCAGCTGGTGAACCTGGGAATATTGAGGCAATGTTTCAATTGCCTCATGTACACAGACAACCCTTTCCTCCTCCCACAAAACACAAATACATGCGAGAGATGCAACTATACGGCCAAACTGGAGGCTGAGCTCTCTCAACATAGGACTGGCAAGACCAGTCAGGAGGAGAAGGTTACCACACACACTATAGACCCAGTCTCACATAGTACCATTACAACCTCAAATCATACACATAAACACACAAAGACATACTGAGGCTCTGATCAAAATCTAGCAAAACAGCAGAGGCCACCAAAGCAGACACCCAAACAACCACCACCTCAGAACACAACACCCGCAACACATAGTCCTCACAGTCAGAGTGTCAAACAGTCACAGCCCTTAAGGCCAAACACAATGCCAGACACACTAGTCATTGGTGACTCCATAGTCAGACACACTGATGTCCCGCTCACCAGACTGAGTAAGGAGAAGGTCACAGTAAGCTGCCTGTCGGGCGCTAGAATCCGCGCAAGCACGCAGGTCTCTCAACAGCAGGTACAAATATGACTCAGTCATTGTCCACGCTGGTGTAAACGACCTGAGACGTACCTCCTTGGACTACATGAAAAGAGACATTGAGGAGCTCTCTGATTATGTAGCCCAGGCAGGTATGACCCTGACCTTGAGCAGTATCCTACCTTCACCAAGAATGATGCCACAATACAGAGATAAGATGATCAGCTTTAACAATTGGCTTAAACACTGGTGTCATTCAAAGGGGATCCAGTATCTGTCTGCCTGGGATGACAAGCTGGACAAGCCACGCTGCTTTGCAAGGGCGGCTTGCACCTGTCACCCTGGGATTCGGATATTGGCAAAGGCTCTTGCCACCCCATAGTGCCTTTTTAGGCAAGGCTCAAATTCTAAACCTACCACCCTAGAACACAAAAAGGAAAAAACTAAGGGTAATGCTGCTCAATGCCAGAAGTCTAAATGTCAAAATGCGCACTCGAGGCCCTTCTCAGTATGGAGAACATCGATGTCTGTGCTGTGACAGAAACCTGGTTCAAGGCTCCTGAGAGCACCCCAGCGCTATCAGGTTTTACCTCATATCATGCGTTCCGCCCCAAAATCCGGACAATACCAAGAAAGGAGGGTATCCATATTCATCAAGGACACCCACACCTCAAGACTGGTGGCAACGATGCATCGGAGACCATCCAGGTGCAATTAACCATAGGCAAGACTGCTCTGCAAATTGTAGCATGTTACAGGCCACCCTCACAAACTCAGGAAACTCACATGGCCTTCCTGAAAACACTAGAGGGATAAATGTATCACCAAACACCATCATACTAGGTGACTTCAATTACCCTAATATAGACTGGGAACACTACTCAAGCCCAAACACCCTAGCCCAAAAGTTCCTGGAATTCATAAACTCAAATGCCATGGAACAACTAGTCACCATCCCCACAAGAGGAGATAACATACTTGATCTCATCATCATGAACATGGGAGCACAATGTTCAACACCGGAAGTATACCCCTCACTGGTGAGATCAGATCACAAACTAATCTCGCTGGAGGTCCTCATTCCACCCCACCTGAAATAAAAAGACCACAGTAAAGAACTTCTCAAAAGCCGACTTCACACTTCTAAAGACTAGTGTGGTCTCCTTTCAGGCCCCGAGCCATGAAACAATACTCAAGCCGCTGAATCACTTACAAACGCCTTCTACCAGCACCTGCAGGACTGCATGGATAAGGCAATCCCAAGCAAAACAAAGACTCTTTGTACCAAAGGCAAGCGTCCAGTCTGGTGGACCCCAGCCATAAACAAACTCTACAACAAAAGGAGGAAGCTACTACAAGATAGAGCAAAATCCTTAAAAGGTAAGACACCCTTGATCACTATAAGTAAAAACTAAGAGCTCTCATAAAATCATCCAAAGCAAATTTGAGAGAAAAATAGCTAAAGACTCAAAAGACAATCATAAGGCCTTCTTTAGCTATGTTAGAAACCTAGGAGGAAACTCCCAGATATGCTCAGAACTAGTTCAAAATGATGTGAAGATTACTGATCCTACAGACATTGCCAACATACTGGCTGACAGGTTCAGTGCAAACTTCTCCCCTCCCCAAAGGAGAGATATCTATCCCAAATGAGTGCACCCCCCCAAACATCTCCAACGCCCAAGTGAGAACTGCTCTCTCCAAAGCAAAAAACACAGCATCCATGGGACCCGATGGTGTCCCCGGCTGTGTGCTCCACGAACTCAATGAGGAATTAAACCCACAGCTAGGACAGCTGTTTAATCAAAGTCTTACCTCTGGATACGTACTCCAGGAGTGGCGCACTGCAACTGTGGTCCCACTTCACAAAGGCGGTGCCTCCACAGACCCTGGAAATTATCGGCCCATTAGCTTGACAAGCCTTATCTGCAAAGCCATGGAGAGGATCATAATGGACCTCATAAATAAAGACATAGGAATTTGCAGACTTTGGATCCAACCCAGTTTGGCTTTGTCAAAGGCAGATCATGCCTTTTAAACTTGGTTGACTTTTTGAAACAGTCACCAAAGCCATTGATGAGGGAAAGGCAGTCCATACAGCCTACCTCGATCTGGCTAAGGCCTTGATACAATACCCCACTCGGGTATCATTGAAAAACTCATCAGCTTAAATGTTAACCCATACATCACAAGATGGGTTGCAAACTGGCTGAGTGACAGAACCCACAGGGTCAGAGTTGCTGGCGCCATGTCAGACTCAAAGCCTGTCACAAGTGGTGTCCCACAGGGCTCAGTCCTGGGCCCACTCTTGTTTGGCATCTACTTTTCCAGTACAAGCAAACACAGGAGGGTTATGGCTGACAAAGTTTGCAGATGACTGCAAACTGGGCCATAGTAGAAAACACATCTGACACAGATATCCTTCAGAAGGGTCTCACAGAAACGGATAACTGGTGCCAGAGCCACGGCCTAAAGTTAAATGCCAAAAATGGCATAGTCATACCCTTCGGGAAAAACAAGGTTACCCTAGCTACCAAATAGGTGGCAATCCACTGAGCACAGAAGAAGTTATCAGGGACCTGGGGACCCAGGTTGATAGTAGTCTGTCATTCGACACCCATGTAGCTAAAGTAGTTAGGAAGTCCTTCTACATTGCCCACCTTATCATGAAGGGATTCTCATCTAGATCAAGGGAGGTCATAGTCTCCCTTTACTCATCACTCATCAGACCAATGATTGAGTACAATGCCCCATTCGAATGTATCTGACCCGACACTTGCAGCAGCTGGAGAGGCCACAAAAGTTCCTCACCAAAAGGATAAAGGGTCTCAAAATCTGTCCTATGCTGCCCGACTGAAAGAACTCCAGCTCTATTCAGTCGCTTGCTCAGAGGTGACCTTTGCCTAACATACAAGGCCATGTCAAACCCAGATTTGATGAATATGCTTCACCTCAAAAATCTAGATCCATCAGAGCCACAAGGGCGGAGACTTAAACCTCGACACGGCTATTAATAGGACGTGCTGGAGGGATAGATTCATCACCCAAAGACTCCCTATGCTGTGGAACAAAATCCCGGTACATGTGAGGCAGAGCACCTCGCTGGCCTTGTTCAAGAGAAATCTTGACCAATGGATGGGAGATCGCAGATATACCCCAGGAATTACCTCAGTGTCACTGCTCGACAGAGGCACAGCAAAATAATGGGTATAGTTCCCCATACTAAAGGGGTGGCGTAAGCCACAAAACAATGGGCTAGGCTTATAAATGCCCTCGGGCAGATAGCCTAGTATGAACCTATGAACCTATGAACCTAATACAAAAGTGACAACCCCCTTTCAGTCTATCTTGCTGTTTTAAAAATAGTGACTCTCAACTAAAACTTAACTTTTTAGACAGGTAAAACTTAAGTTACTTACTTTCACATCTAACTCCTCTAGTGTACACTGCAGTGTTTAGGATAAACCATTTTTTTCATCTTACCTTTAAGCATCCCTGTGACTAGCACATGCTTTAAAACGTGCTGGAAAGCACTAGAAAGTCTTAAACTGATACAAGCACTCAACTCTCCTTGTTAATAAGGAGAAATTAATCATAAGGCACTAAACAGGCTATAATTGCAAAGTACCTTGCTAAGGTAAGGGAAAACAGCTCTTGTATTTTATAACAAAAAAAAAAAAAAAAAGCACCAAACCAGGCATGTCCAAGGGTCAGCTTCCGGTGATTTCTCCTGTCTACCTGGTGAATCTGGGCATACTGGGGCAATGCAGAAATTGCCTAATGTACAAAGACAACCCTCTCCTCCTACCACCCAATACTACAACCTGAGAGAGATGCACTTACATAGTCAAACTGGAAGCAAAGCTCTCTCCACTCAAGATTGTGCTAGACAGTCAAGAGAGGAAGGTTAACACCCACACTACACCTCATGCAACACATAGCCCTTCTAAACCCATACCACCAACACCCACTCATAGCAACACTAAACCCACATATGTGGAGTCCCTTAACATTAACCTGCCCAAGCAACAAGGACCTCTGAAGCTGAAATGCAAACACCAGTCACAACCAAAGTGTTACATAGCTCACAACACCAGTGTGCCACCCAACAACAGCCCCTAAGGTAAGACAACGTACACAACACTTTAGTCATAGGTGACTCTATAGTCAGGTACACTGATGTCCCACTCACCAGGCTGAATAAGGAGAAAATTGCAGTCAGCTGTCTGTTGGGTGCCAGGATCCGCCACATAACACATGCACTCAAGTCACTCCACAACAAGTACAAATATGACTCTGTCATTGTCCATGTTGGAGTGAATGACTTGAGATGTACCTCCCTGGACTACATGAAAAAAGACATGGAAGAGCTCTCGGATCATGTGGCCTAGGTAAGTATGACCCTAGCCCCGAGTAGCATCCTGCCTTCACCCAGAATGATACCACAGTATAAGGACAAAATGATTGACTTCAACAATTGGATAAGCTTCTGGTGTCATTCAAAGGGGATCCAGTATCTGTCTTCCTGGGACAACATGTTCAACAGACCACGATGCTTTGCCAGAGATGGTCTGCACCTGTCGCCCCTGGGAGTCAGGTTACTGGCTAAGGCTCTTGCCACACCTATAGTGCCTTTTTTAGGCAAACTTCAAAGGACAAAACCACCACTGTAACAGGTACAAGCATGCAAAATCTGAAGGTAATGCTACTCAATGCTAGAAGTATAAACCTCAAAATGCACTCTCTTGAGGCACTCCTAAAAATGGAGAACATCAATATCTGTGCAGTAACTGAGACCTGGTTCAAGGCTCCAGAGAGCACCCCTGCAATACCAGGTTACAACTCTTACCACACTTTTCAGCCACTAAACCAAGACCGAAACACTAAAGGTGGAGGAGTGTCCATATTCACCAAGAATATTCACAACACCAGGCTAGTTGCCCAATACAATGCATCTGTAATTCTCCAGGTGCAACTAACACTAAGTAAGACTGCAATCCAAATTGTAGCTTGCTACAGATCCCCCACCATGCCCCAAGATTCTCACTACACCTTTCTAAACATACTGGAAAATATTAAGATACAACCAAACACCCTAATACTGGGTGATTTCAACTACCCTGCCATTAACTGGGAAAACTACTCGTGTACCAACAACTTTGCCCAACAGTTCTTGGAATTCATAAATTCCAATGCCCTTGATCAACTAATCCTTAGTCCCATCAGGGGCTCCAATATCCTAGACCTGGTCATTGCCAACATGGGAAATCAATGCTCCACACATATGGTCACCTCCTTATTAGTCAGGTATGACCATATGCTAATCACCCTTGACATTCACATCCCACCCCCACCCCCACCCCCCGTAAGGAAATCTCTGTAAAAAACTTCTCCAAAGCCAACTTCATGTTACTCAAGTCAGAAGTGATAAACTTCATGACACCCATGCAGATGGGAACTGAAAGTTCGACTGCATAATCCTACACTAAGGCACTGTACGAGCACATCCGCTTGTGCATGAATTGTGCCATCCCCAATAAAACCAAGACACTGATCTCCAAAAAAAGGAAGCCAGTCTGGTGGTCCCTTGCCATAAACAAACTTTACAACAAAAGGAAGAAACTGTTGCAGAAAAGAGGAAAATCCCAGGATGCAAAAAACTCCCTTACTAGCCTCAGTAAGAAGCTGAGATCCCTCATAAAATCCTCCAAAGCTAGTTACGAAAATAAAATTGCCAAAGATTCCAAAGACAACCACAAGGCATTCTATAGCTATGTCAAGAATCTAAATGGCAATGCTCAGATCTGCTCTGAGCTACAACAGAATGGCATTAAATATACTGATCCCAAGGATATTGCCAATATCCTGGCAAATCGATTCAGTGCAAACTTCACCCCCCTCTCACCCCCTAAAGGGCCCATCTCAATACCAAAAGATTGCCAAATTCTGGTAATAATGGCCACACAGGTGAAAAACGCACTCTCCAAAGCTAAGAATACAGCATCCATGTGACCAGACAACATCCCAGGCTGTGTACTATATGAAATACAAAATGAACTGGCACCTCACCTAAGTGTCATGTTTAATCATAGCCTCAGCTCAGGCTTCATACTCCCTGAGTGGAGCACAGCTACAGTTATCCCACTCCACAAGGGGGATCCACCTTGGATCCTGAGAACTACTGCCCCATCAGTCTGATGAGCCTAATCTGCAAGGCCATGGAACTTATTATGGAACTTATAAATAAAGACATTTGCAACCTTCAAACACTGGACCCCACGCAGTTTTGGTTCGTGAAGGGCTGATCTGGTCAGCTGAACCTGATTGACTTCTTTGAATCAGTCTCCAGAGCGGTGGACAAGGGTAAGGTGGTCCACACAGCCTATCTGGACCTCGCCAAGGCCTTCAACACCATACCCCACTCTGGAATCATAGATAAACTTACTAAGCTGGGCATTAATCCCTACATCACTCGATGGGTTGCCAACTGGTTTACTGACAGAACCCACACTGTAAAAGTAGCTGACTTCAAATCCAGCTCCAGACAAGTGACAAGTGGAGTACCTCAGGGTTCAGTCCTGGGACCGCTCTTGTTTGGCATCTACTTCTCTGAAGTACAGGCCATCACTAAGGGACCCTGGCTAATAACGTTCGCAGATGACTGCAAACCGGGAGCCATTATTGAATCCCCAAATGATGTGGATATTCTACAAAAGGGCCTTACAGAAACAGATGCTTGGTGCCAGAGCCATGGGCTCAAGCTCAATGCCAAGAAATGTCTAGTTATCCCCTTTGGGGAAAAAACATGTACCCGTGAATTACCACATAGGTGGCAGTACACTAAACACTGAAAGTGTGATAAGAGACTTAGGGACACAGGTGGACAGTGGTCTCACGTTCGATAACCACATCGCCACAACAGTCAGGAAATCCCTCTATGTGGCACATCTCATCACTAAGGGCTTTTCATACAGAAAAAAGGAGGTCATTGTCCCACTGTACTCATCCCTCATTAGACCCATTATAGAATACAATGCCCCGTTTGGTATGTACTTCTCAAGACATCTGCAGCAACTGGAAAGGCCGCAGAAATACATCACTAAAAGAATCACAGGCCTAAAGCAAATGCCCTATGCTGACCATCTAAAAAAACTCCACCTATACTCTGTTGCATTATCATTTACTCAGAGGCGATCTCTGCTTAACATACAAGGCCATGTCAAACGCAGAGTTGTTGGACATGCTGCACATAAAGAAATCCCAATCCCTCAGAGACACACGCTCCAGGGATCTAAACCTTGTCATCACAATGAACAAAACGTGCTGGAGGGATAGGTTCCTGTTGCAGAGACTCCCCAGACTCTGGAATAGACTGCCCATACATGTCAAGCAGAGCGCCTCTTTGGCCCTCTGCAAAAGGAACATTGATGATTGGATGGGAAATAGGAAATTCACCCCAGGGATCATGTCATTCGCCCTGCTAGACAGGGGTCCAGGGAAGTAAATACTGTGGGAAGAAATAGCCAGGGAATTGTTATGGCTAGGCTTGTATAGGCCCTAGTGCTGATCGCCTAGTACCAACCTATGAACCTATAAATTATGTAATTTAATTTCCTACTATTTTTCAAAGTTAGCTGGATTTAGATTAACCTCTTCTCTTGCAGTATCCTCTGTTAAAACATATACATTTAATAAGTTACAATACAGTCATGACCCACTGTTGCTACATTTTTAACACAGACAGCTTTACAAATGCATTTTTTCAACACAAGCATCTGTACAAATCAGTTCGATATACAAATGATGTATAATTATTTACAAATTCCAGCTAGCGGTGCTGGCATATGTTGCACATCTGCTGCTCTACTTCTCCTGGCATAGCTGGCAATACCTCACATTGACACATCATGTATACCAGAATCGGTGTTTTGATATGATATTTGGGTCTTAGTGCATAACTAATGGTCATAACCCCTGTAATCCTTAGAAGAGCATGAAAAAGTTGTCACAGGAAAGTGGGAGCTTGAAGGATGAGGGTAGACTAAGATTTAGGACTGGAAAGATGATCTGGTCCCTACCTCCTGACACTTGCCATAGGAATTATTAACAAACTGAACAGTCAGTTTTGGCAGGCATTAATGGGTCATAGGACTCGCATTTGGCCTAGGGATGCTTAGCTTTCATCTCTAATGTAACAAATGTGTCAATAAAGAAAGATTGGGTAAAGGGACGAGCCACAAGGCAAGTCTTGCAGAGGAGTCAGACAAAAAAGAGCCATCCAAGAGGTCCCACCAGGCTAGAAAGAATGGAGATTTTTTTCTGGATTCCTTTTCTTACATAAAAAGTCAATAAAGTCTTTTAGGGCTAAACAGCTTTTATCTCCAGAGAAACCTTTGGTCATTGTCATGGTACAGTCCATCCTTCTTTACTTCCATATCAATGTAGCATATGAATCAAGGAGTTGTTCCCATGTTTGTTGTGGAGTCAGTCACTGTTAGTTTCTAACCCTTCCATATGAGCTCACCTAATCTTGCAGTGTACTTGCCAAATACATGATGTCAGATACTGCAGGAAGCTAATGTAATCCCATATACATGTATGGTTCACACTATGATTATGGCAAGTGAGTATCTGATCTCTTTCATTCTCTAAGCATAAGGGTATACTTTGCAAAGTCCCAGATGAACTCCTAACCCCTCACAGCTACTTACATTCATCTGTCACAGTTTGGACACATTAATGTGCAGAACTTTTTTTCCATCTGAAATGATTTTCACCAATATTCAAAACCTACCATGACTGATTTAGTGCATCTATGTCTAAACTTATTGGGATTTAAGGCAACTTCCAGAATAATGGTACCTTATACCACACCCCACATGAGAGATTTGCAGTGGATTTTGCAGCTGAAGTGGTCTCACATCTTGAACATGATGCCACAAAAGTTTTGCACTCCCAAAGCATGCAAGACTTTCCTCTAGTGATGAGTGCATCTTCTGACTCATACAAAAGACAATCCATTTTCCCTACCAATTCTCAATGCCACAGATACAACTGATGCATCAGAGATAGGGTGGGTGGGGGCATTTCAAGTGGCAGATGATTCAGGGTGTCTGGATGTCTTCTAATGTTGCAAGACACATCTGAATATGATGGCTTTCTTTCTGACTCAACATTTCAGTTGTCCCTTCCTAGAAGAACAGTTGTTGTCTGCTTGGACAGCATGTTGGAGGTTTGGTGTATGGGTACTCATTTGCACCATGTGTTGAGAGGCCATGAGGCAGTAGGAATTGATGATTCTGACTGTTTGTTTTTGTTAGCCTTATTCCAAGGGGAAGTCCATTCACTGGTAAACACATTAATTTGCTCATTGTTAAAGTCCCACAAGTGGTTCCTTATCCTTTTTCTGTCCCATAAGCTGTTAAGGAAAGGAGAAAGCTTTGCTATAACTTATTTGCATCTTTGACTGAATTCAAATTCAGCAGCCATTTTTACCTCATTTGATCTCACAGAGGAACATCCCAGCGATGTTGCCCCATCAAACTCCTCTACTTTTTTACATCAGTTCCTCCAAATATGACATTCATAGAGGAAAGCTAAGCTTTAAGAAAGCAAATGCCATTCTCACAACTCCTTATTTGGCCTCATCAGGTCTAACTCATACTTCTCTTGCCTCAGAGGAAAATAAACTGTGACTATGCTCCTCAAAGAGGATATTAACCCACCCATGAGACAAATCTTATCTAGACTAACTCTTACTAGGGTTAACCTCCCTGCCTTCTCTTCCTGTGAGGTACAGATGATTTCTTCCTGTCAAAACTCCAACACTAAAAAGACCTACGGTTACAACTGGTCAGTTTCCCCCTTTGGGTTGCAGCTAAGGGACTTTTAGATACCTTCTCATCTCATGCTCCTTCAGTTCTTGATTATCTTGCCCAGATATTTGACACAGATACAAGTCATTCTTCAGTCAAGGTACACCTTACTGAAATATCTACTTTTTGTCAAAGATTCCAGTCATTATTTTTGTCTTTTCTAAAAGTTTGCAAAGCCTTCCTCAAAGGTGCTTTTTTGATTAGACTTCCCTTATGGGTTCGGGTGCCTCACTGGGACGTGTACTTCATGTGAGAAAAGTTGACTCTGTTTCATTTTGATCCCATAGCATCTTTAGATTTGAAATACCCCTCTTAGATGACTCTTTCAGGTAGGTGTTGCTTCTTATATAAGAATTTTTGGTATGTATTTTTGACATTTGAAGACCCACACCTAATATATAATTGAAGCAGGATTACTCTTTGGAGTGACCCTTTATTTGTTCCAAAGGTAGCGATGCAAACTAATCTCAACTAATAAATCAGTCTTCTGGTATTTAATGAAAACTTATTTCAATTTTTGCATCCATCATCTGCTATTCTATCCTAACTACTCTATTCATGGTATCTTCTGTACAGCATTTAAGTACAGCAACAGATGAGATTCTGCAATGACAGAGCAAATTCTTTCCACAAGGAAAACTAATTCTTTGCAACTTCTGAAGTATGAAGCTTGGTCAGACAATTCTGTTATCTTGACTGGATGGCCATCAGACTGTCTTCAGTTTAGTTACCCTGAATGCAATATGCTCCTTCAGAGGCTACCTAGAGTTAATTCCACAAGAGATATAACTACTTCCACAGCCTTTTTCAGGTATGCAACTCTTGATGATATTTATATGTAAGCATTTGTTGTAGTCTTGAAAGAAAAGAAACAGACATCTGTGAGCAACCACGATGGCAGACTTGAGAAGGCCTCTGAGGGAAAGAGAGAGGGAGAGGGAGGGAAGAAAAACAAAGAAAGTTGTAATTTTTTTACAATATTGACTGTTTAGATGTAGAAATTGCAAATAGAAACCACTGAAAGAGAATTAAGAAATTACTAAGAAAAGCTACTTATTTACAAAAAATATGCTGCTCAAGTAGTGAGTTGGAGAATTGTGTCTGTGCTGAAAAATGGATAAAGAGATCAGAGGAGATGTATCAGTTCATAGCATCGTGGGACAGGGAGAACTCAAGTGCTGGATAAATGCTGTAAGATATTTTTGCCAGCTCAAATCTGCTTCAGTGTGGTTAATCCATGAGTCAAGACAGATGGAGAGAATGACTCAGAATCTGAATGTTATGCTGCTTAATAGTGAAGAAAGGGAAAAAAGAAAGCACCAATTATAGTAAAAGAAAGGAAAGGAGGTATAGCTTGGGTAGAAATGGCAAGTAGCAGAAATGGAAATATTTTTTACATCTAAATGAAAAAAATGAAAGAATTTGAGAGACAATGCTATATATGAGAACTGATGAAGAAAGTAGTGGCCTATCTATCACAAAGTTGACAAAAAGGCAATTTTATCACTCAGCTGCTCAAGCTGCAGAGGATACACGAAGAAGTGGTAACAAGATCTGGAGACTGAGAGCAGTGCATTCTGGAAGAGGGGAGGAGTGAGACATTCAGAAGATTTTGAAAGTTGTTGAGAAAAGGTGCCTGCAGTGAAAAGTCTATATATTACAGTGTACAGACTGGCTCAACACAGATTCTCTGTTCAGCTTAGTCAAATCTTATTGAATTCCCCTGTATTTTCTTTTGTACGTCTGAGACACTTCCAGCTTCCTTGAGAAAAATTAAATCATCTGCTTACACAATCTTATGTGCCTATAAGGCCACTGTGTGTCATTCATATAAAAGTGAAAACAGCATAAATATTAGCACTGAGCTTTGTGGGATATTCACCTTAAAGGTTTCAACCACTGAGGAGACCAAACCTAGAGTTAAAATGGCCTACCTTTTAGGTAATCTCTAAAACCAAGTGGCAATCCATCACTATATTCTAGATTTTACAGTTTCTAAAGCAATAAACACTGGTTTTATAGGCTCATAGGTTCATAGGTAGGTACTAGGCTATTGGCCCTAGGGCCTATATAAGCCTAGCCAAAAATGTACCCTGGCTTTTGCCACCCAAGAAAATTATTTTCCTGTGCCCCTGTCGAGCAGAGCCACAGAAGTGATCCCCGGGGCGAATTTCCTATCTCTCATCCAATCATCAAGATTTTTCTTGAAGAGTGCTAATGAGGAGCTCTTTCTTGAAGAGTGCTAATGAGGAGCTCTGTTTGACATAGATAGGTAGTCTGTTCCAGAGTATGGGAAGTCTCTGAGACAAGAATCTATCCCTCCAGCATGTTCTGTTTATTGCGGTGACAAGGTTTAGGTCCCTAGAGCGTGTAGCTCAGAGGGATTGGTATTTATTTAAGTGGAGCATGTCCAACAGCTCTGGGTTTGACATAGCTTTGTATGTTGGGCAGAGATCGCCTCTGAGTAGGCAATATGCGATGAAGGAATGCTGGAGTTTTTTGAGACGGTTTGCATAGGGCATCTGTTTGAGGCCAGTAATCCTCTTTGTGAGGTATTTCTGTGGCCTTTCCAGTTGTTGTAGATGTCTTGTGAGGTACATACCAAAAGGGGCGTTGTACTCTATAATGGGTCTAATGAGTGATGAGTAGAGGGGAACAATGACCTCTTTTTTTCTGGATGAGAAATCTTTTGTGATGAGATGAGCCATGTAGAAGCATTTCCTGACCACTGTGGCGATGTGATTATCAAAAGAGAGACTACTGTCCACATGTGTCCCAAGTTCTCTTATCACATTTTCGGCATTAAGTAGACTACCAGCTATGTGGTAGTTCATGGGCACAGAGTTTTTACCAAAGGGGATGACAATACACTTTTTGGGATTGAACTTGAGGCCATGGCTTTGACACCAGGCATCTGTCTCAGTGAGGCCCTTTTGTAGTATGTCCACATCGTTAGGAGTTTCGATTATGGCTCCTAGTTTGTAGTCATCTGCAAACTTTGTTAGCCAAAGACCTTCTGTGTTAGCCTGTACTTCAGAGAAGTAGATACCAAACAGGAGAGGACCCAGGACTGAACCCTGTGGTACTCCACTTGTCACTGGTCTGAAGTTGGATTTGGAGTCTGCTACTTTCACAGTGTGGGTTCTGTTCCTGAGCCAGTTGGCAACCCATCTTGTGACATAGGGATTTATACCTAGTTTAGTGAGCTTATCTATAATTCCAGAGTGGGGGATGGTGTTGAAAGCCTTGGTGAGATCTAGATAAGCTGTGTGAACCACCTTACCCTCATCTATGGCTTTGGTGACTGCTTCAAAGAAGCCAATCAGGTTTAGGAGACATGATCTGCCTTTTACAAATCCGAACTGGGTGGGGTCCAGAGTTTGGAGATTACCAATGTCTTTGTTTATGAGTTCCATGATGATACGTTCCATGGCCTTGCAGACCAGGCTCGTCAGGCTAATGGGGCAGTAGTTCCAGGGTTCATCGTGGCTCCCCCTTTGTGGAGTGGGATAACTGTCGCGGTGCACCATTCAGTGGGCACAAAGTCTGAGGTGAGGCTATGACTGAACATGATACTTAGGTAGGGTGCCAGTTCATTCTGCAGTTCGTGTAGAACGCAGCCTGGGATATTGTCAGGTCCCATGGATGCTGTGTTCTTGGCTTTGGAGAATGTGTTTTTTACCTGTGCAGCTGTGATTACAGGAACTTTGCATTCTTCTGGTATAGAGATGGACCCTCTAGGGGGTGAGAGGGGGGTAAAGTTAGCACTGAACCTATCTGCCAGGATGTTGGCAATATCAGTTGGTTCTGTATATTTAGTGCCAATTTGCTGTAACTCAGAGCAGATCTGAGTGTTGCCATCGAGATTCTTGACATAGCTATAGAATGCTTTGTGGTTGTCTTTAGAGTCAGTGACAATTTTGTTTTTGTAACTAGCTTTAGAGGATTTTATAAGGGATCTCAGCTTCTTACTGAGGTCGACCAGGGAGTTCCTCCAGTCATGGGATTTTACTCTTTTTTTGCAACAGTTTCTTTCTTCTGTTGTAGAGTTTGTTTATGGCAGAGAACCACCAGATTGGCTTCCTTTTTTTGGAGTGTAGCATCTTGATTCTATTAGGGATAGCATGATCCAAGCACTTGTGTAAGTGCTTATAAAGTGCATTGGTGTAGGATTCAGCAGTCGTGCCTCTATTGTCCATCTGCATGGGTGTCATGAAGTTTGCCACTTCTGTCTTAAGAAGTGTGAAGTTGGCTTTGGAGAAGTTTTTTACGGTGGTTTCCCTAATTGGAGGTGGGGGCGGAATGTGGATGTCTAGGGTGGTTAGCTTGTGGTCAGATCTGACCAATGAGGAATTGACCTCTGGTGTGGAACACTGGTTGCCCATGTTGGTAATGACTAGGTCTAGGATATTGCTGCCCCTGGTGGGGGTGTGAATAAGTTGATCCAAGGCGTTGGAATTTATGAATTCCAGAAAACGTTGAGCAAAAGAGTTGGTGCATGAGTAGTTTTCCCAGTTAATGGTGGGGTAGTTGAAATCGCCCATTATTAGGGTGTTAGGTTGTACCCTAATACTTTCCAGTGTATCAAGAAATGAGGAGTGGGAATCCTGGGGCATGGTGGGGGGTCTGTAGCAAGATACTATTTGGATTGCGGTCTTGCCCAGAGTTAGTTGCACTTGGATAATCTCAAATGCATTATGCTGTGCATCTAGCCTGGAGGTGTGGATATCCTTAATGAATATGGACATGCCTCCACCTTTAGTGGTTTGTTCCAGGTTAGGTGGTTGAAAGGTGTGGTATGAATTATAGCCTAGTAATGCAGGGGTGCTCTCTGGATCTTTGAACCAGGTCTATGTCACTGCACAGATGTTTATGTTCCCCATTTTAAGGAGTGCCTCGAGTGAGTGCATTTTGAGGTTTAGACTTCTAGCATTGAGTAGCATTAGCCTCAGATTTTGTTTGCTTGTACCTGTTACGGTGGTGAATTTGTCATTTGAACCTTGCCTAAAAAAGGCACTATAGGGGTGGCAAGAGCCTTAGCCAGTATCTGGAATCCCAAGGGTGACAGGTGCAAGCCATCTCTGGCAAAGCATCGCGGTCTGTCGATCATGTTGTCCCAGGCAGACAAATACTGGATCCCCTTGGAATGACACCAGAAGCTTAGCCAATTGTTGAAGTCAATCATTTTGTCCTTGTACTGTGGCATCATTCTGGGTGATGGCAGGATGCTACTCAGGGCCAGGGTTATACCTGCCTGGGCTACCAGATCGGAGAGCTCCTCCATGTCTCTTTTCATGTAGTCCAGGGAGGTACTTCTCAGGTCATTCACACCAACATGGACAATGACAGTGTCATATTTGTACTTGTTGTGGAGTGACCTGAGTGTGTGCATTATGTGGTGGATCCTGGCACCTGACAGGCAGCTGACAGTAACTTTCTCCTTGTTTAGCCTGGTGAGTGGAACATCAGTGTGCCTGACTATAAAGTCACCTATGACTAGAGTGTTGGGTACATTGTTATGCCTTATGGGCTGTGGTTAAGTGGCACACTGAGTTTGTGGGCTATGTGTCATTTGGGTTGTGTTGGGGGGTGGAGTTTGCTTGCGTTTCTGCTTTGGAGGTCCCTGATGCTTGGGCAGGTTTTTATTGAGAGCCTCTGTGAATGTAGGTGTGTGTTTTGTGTTTCTATGTGTGTGTTTTGGTGGTGTAGGTTTTGAGGGACAATGTGATGAGTGTGGTGTGGTGCAAGTGTTTACCTTCTCCTCTCGACTGTTTAGTCCAGTCTTGGGTGCAGAGAGCTTTGCTTCCAGTTTGGCAATATAAGTGCATCTCTCACAAGTTGTAGTGTTGGGTGGTAGGAGGAGAGGGTTGTCTGTGTACATGAGGCAATTGCTGCATTGCCCCAAGATGCCCAGATTCATCAGGTAGACAGGAGAAATCACCGGGAGCTGACCCTTAGACATGCCTGGATAGGTGCTTATTTATTAAGTACTAAAAACTGCTTTCCTCTAGACAAGTGAGGAAAGTTGAGTGCTGTAGTAATTTGCAGCTTATTTAGTGCTTACAATGAGTTCTGAACAAGTGCTGAGTTCAAAGAAACAGATCTGAGTGCTGAAACTAGAAAACTGTTTACAGACTCAATTTTTATTTTTAAATCTAGAATGATACTATTGGTACTAATCCCTCTCCCATGTTGAGAAAGCAGTAAATAGTAATTTACTTATTGTTATTAGACAGCTTCATTGCTTATAGAAATAAATCCTGACTGTGACACAAGCAACCTAAGCTTCATTAGTGTCTCAGGCACCTGCTAGAGCTAATATGCAGAAGAAGAAGAGCAATAATGAGGCTTAGCCTGCTCATTTCATCTTAGGGGTAGGGGCAAAGGGAGTGTCATCCTTGCTCACAATCTGTGGTTAAAGTCTCAGTGAAGGCTAGGGAAAGTGCAGCCTGCAAGGACGGCAGAGACAATTGATTACACTGCAAACAGAAGTGTGAAAGTACATCACAAAGTCCCTTTGCAAACCAACCCCTTCAGCATGACTAGGTATGCATAGGAGAAGGCTAGGACTTCATAAATCTCAGAAACATAAATCCTTATCCTAAATTAAGAAAGGAACCAAAACAGCATTTGTTTACAAAAGCCAAATACAAATGCCATTCCACCCAAGGCATAACCTAATAACTACACCATACTCTCCCAATCAAACCCAACCCAGCCACAATTTTAAACACTAGCGCTCATAAACATCCTACTATAATACACTACATACATACTCTCTCATATAACACCTGTACTTCACTCCACCCTTATCCGCTTATCTCAACTTACATTTTCCGCACCACCGTCTCTTATTGTCTTCACCCAACTTGCCTTTAATACCCTCTTATACCTTCTTCTCTGTCTATTAGCCCCAATCAAAGAGGGACAACACAAGTAAAAATGCAAATATGGTACGTACTGTAGATAACATGTTAACCTTTTGATGTAACTCTCTGAAAACATTGCTCTACTTTAGTCGTATAGTTTACTATTACTTTTGCTTCTGTATTTGTACTACACTAAGAGATTGTTATCTCATTTTTAACATTTATTTACTCTCCCAGGCTGAGCCTGAAAATGGCCCATGGAGATCAGTGTTCTACTTGGTTAAGAAAGATTAAATAAATAAAATAAAGAAAAATCCCAGTCTTGGCCAGTGCAGAGATGATAGCTCCCAGTCTCAGACAGCTCAAGTCTTGCTTACAGGAATGAATGGGCCATAGGGCTTTTTCCCAGGGAGAACAAACAAATGAAGGGGCCAAACTCAATATTCAGCCATCAATTAATGTATTAAACCCATTTTAATCCCACATGGATGCAGTGGTGCAGTGGTAAGTATTGTTGCCTAACAGCAAGAGGTTCTCCAGTTAGATTCTCGGTTAGCGTACCTTCTGCACTGAGTCTGCATGTCACCTGTGCGGTCACGTGGGTGTGCTCTGGTTTCCTCCCACATTACAAAGACATGCAGTAGGTGGATTGGACACTCTAAATTGGCCATAGGTGCGAGTGTGTGTGCAAGTGAGTGGTACGGATGAACTACTGCTGCAGGGCTATCCACCCGGTGGCATAAACCTTGGCTCGAGATGATTGTCACTGTTGAAAAGTGACACGCTGCCCCCCCATGTGCAAAATAGGAAAAAGGGGTTCAGGATGGATTGATTATGAGAAAGAAGGCCATACATGTTGATGTGCTCCATTACTTGTGAATAAACAATTTTCCCCAATAACTTTGCAAGGAACCTTAGATAGGCAATATGTATATAGTCAGGAGTTGCCCTGACAGGCATCATTTTTCAAAGAGATATTACTTAGACCTGTTTCACAACCAGGAATACTTTTTTTCAGATGTAAATGATAGGTTATGCATATGTATCAGTGGCTTTGGAACAACAGGACTTCTTGTATCCTAAGGAATGAAGGGAGAAGGATCATTAAGAATTATTAAAACTAGCATCATATTTGTCTTATAACTTCTTAAATGAAATAGATGTTTTTTTTTTCCTTAACATAAAAGCATGGTTTATTGATCCATGCCCTTAAGAAGAAGTGGGAGGATATGTGCAACCGAGGTCGAGACATTTATTAACATCTGTCTTTAATATGTGATCTCTAATGTCATTAACCAACCTGTCACTATCCTTAGTATTTATATTGTCTCCCTCTTGGTGTCTGTCCTTGTTTCCTGTCAACATTTTAATGGCTATTCAAAACATCTTGGGATGATTTGCTATGACAGTTATCCATAATTTTTCTCCCTTTATGTTTCAATATACTATATCATTGCATATAAAAGTTATGTTTATATGTAAATTGTACCTTCTAACAAAATCACTATGAGTATTATAATTTGTACTTCTTGTGTGAAAAAAAACCCACTGTTTTTATGTAATAATAGCTGTTTTTATAATATCTGTCATAACTTCCATATTAACTTTGTATGATTTCTTGGAGCTTTTCTCCCCGGGCCTCTACTGAAAATGGACATGTATCCACAAAGACTAGCCCGGTCAACAAATGTAAAATAAAATAAAATAAATAAATAAATAATCTTCTTACTCTGAATAAATGTATCAGTGTTATATATATATGTGAAATGTAGGTACTTACCATAGTGATAGATCTGGATAATCCTTCATAAATGAATGATAAACTTGACAGGCATTTGAATTGCTTAGCAGATAAAACCTTTACAGGATGCCAGGCTCCTTTGCTCTATCCCACAAAGCACCAGGTTGATCAGCCTGTCCAGATCTGAGGGTAGATATGATACTGTGTAAGAAAAAAAAGGAAACACTAGAACTTGAGACTACAACAAGATTATGGGTGGTGCAGTGGTGCAGCGGTTAACGTTGTCGCCTCACAGCAAGAGGTTCTCCGGTTCGATTCTTGGCTGGGGTGCCTTCTGTGCGGAGTTTGCATGTTCTCTCTGCGTTTGCGTGGATTTCCTCAGGGTACTCCAGTTTCCTCCCACATTCTAAAGACATGCATCTGGAGCATTTCTCCCCGGGCCTCCACTGAAAACAGGCTCTGTGGAACCTAGTCAGACTTTCCTGGTCAACAAATGTTAAATAAATAAATAAAAAAACAAAAGGTGAGGGAAGGTGGAAAGGTATGGTATGGCATATGTACTTTCTCTTCCAGTTCTACTGCTGTGGAAAGTACATCATTTTCATGTTTGGTAAGAAGAGATTCATTCTTCTTAATTTTAAGACACAGTCCCAAGCAAACATCAAGTGGTCCTTCTTTTGGGAACATACCCAGTATCACACAGACTCCCAAGAAAGACCTAAATTTAGACATCAGATTGAGCTTATATTGGAAAAAGCTTTTAAGATTTTAAAAATGTTTGAAATGTGGACACAAAATCCACCTCTCACCCCACAAGATCAGCATCCCCAATGTGTTTATTGTCTTGGGACAGTCCACCTCATTGTGGTTTGCAACATAAGCTCCACCTTCAGACAGAGGGAACCACTGATTAGGAAGAATACATTTATTTTGAGGGGCCTTCTCCCCAATCCAGTGGAAGAATTGTCCAGGTCTAATAATTCTAAGCTACCAAAGGCACTGAGAAACAGGATAGTAAAAGTGTGGATAAGGGAAGGGAGGAGGGAAGGTAGGACGGAAGGAGGGAGGGAGGGGAGGGAAAGTCCTCTAGGAGTATTGCAAGGATCAATTGGAAGAACATGATGAGTGCTTTCATGAAGGCAGATAGATATAGGGGCCATCCCCTCTCCCTTTACCACAAGAGCACGTAGGGGCAATCCATACACACCTATTACTATTGCTCTTTCTCCAATCCCTTCTTTAGATCAGGTGCTGACTGTAGTGTGCTTTCCCCCAATCTTCCCTTTGTCAGCATGAACAACTCTACAGTCTTAAAAATCAACTGCATCTCTGATCCATTTGACTATAAGACCTTTGGAACCAGCAAGGTCCTGAAACCAAGAGGGTGGCACTAAGCATATGGAGCTGAGGTTGGCTTTGATAGCTTTGGCTCTGATAGATTCAGTGTCAGGTCTTTCTTCAAGTACTTTGGTTCTTGACTGCCCTGCACTGGTCTCAGCATTGGATCTGGTAGGTTCCTGTGCCAGGGAGGCATTCTTAAGATCTCCCTGCATTGGATTTGCTTTAATACAAAGACCTTCTACCTCTGCTCCTTTGGCTCCTATGCCAACGTTTGAAGTATTTGAGAATATTTTGGCGGATTACTCTTCATAGGTTCATAAGTTCATAGGTGTGTACTAGGCTAATGGCCCTTGAGCCTTTACAAGTCTAGCCCATAGGATTACCCTGGCATCGTGCCACCTGACCTTAGTTCCCAGTGCCCCTGTCGAGTAAAGCCACTGGAGTGATCCCTGGGGTGAATTTTCTATTTCTCATCCACTCATTAAGATTTCTCTTGAAGAGGGCCAGTGAGGTGCTCTACTTGACATGTATGGGAAGTCTATTCCATAGCATTGGCAGTCTCTGGGTTATGAACCTGTCCCTCCAGCATTTTCTGTTGATTGTGGTAATGAAGTTGAGGTCTCTGGTGTGGTGCGGAGGAATTGGGATTTCTTTAGATGTAGCATTTCTAATAGAGCTGGGTCAGACATGGCTTTGTAAGTCAAGCAGAGATCGCTTCTGAGTAGGCAATCTGAGACAGAGAATAGTTGGAGTTTTTTGAGTCTGTCCATATAGGACAAATTTTTAAGGCCTAGAATCCTCTTTGTGAGATACTTTTGTGGCCTCTCCAGTTGTTGCAGGTGTTTCGTGAGGTACATGCCAAATGGGGCATTGTACTCAATGATTAGCCTAATGAGGGAAGAGTAAAGGGAGACAATGACCTCTTTCTTCCTGGATGTAAAACTCTTAGTAGTGAGATGTGCCACATAGAAAGACTTTCTGAGCACAGTGGCAATGTGGTGGTCAAAAGAGAGGTTGCTGTCAGCCTGTGTTCCCAGATCTCTTATAATGCCTTCTGTGTTCATTGAACTACCATCGATGTGGTAATTCACGGGAACCGGATTTTTCCCAAAGGGGATGACGACATATTTTTTGGCATTGAGCTTAAGGCCGTGGTTCTGACATCAGTCATTGGGCTCAGTGAGGCCTTTCTGCAGGATGTCAACATCACTAGAGGAGTTAATAATAGCTCCCAATTTGCAATTGCCTGTGAACTTTGTCAGCCAGAGTCCCTTCATGTTGGCCTGGACTTCAGAGAAGTAGATACCAAACAGGAACGGACCCAGGACCAAACCCTGTGGGACTCCACTCGTGACTGTTCGGCTGTCTGACTTGGAGTCAGCTACTTTCACACTTTGGGTTCTACCTGTGAGCCAGTTTGCAACCCACCTAGTGATATAGGGGTTGATGCCTAGCTTAGTGAGTTTTTCTATGATTCCTGAGTGGGGAATGGCATCAAAGGCCTTGGCTAGATCAAGGTAAGCTGTATGAAACACCTTGCCTTCATCCACAGCTCTGGTGA
Source organism: Protopterus annectens (assembly GCF_019279795.1). Lineage (NCBI taxonomy): Eukaryota > Metazoa > Chordata > Ceratodontiformes > Protopteridae > Protopterus > Protopterus annectens. The sequence goes on from NC_056746.1 coordinate 927,325,758, forward strand.
CTGACTCAAAGAAGTTAGCTAGGTTGAGCAGGCATGATCTACCCTTCACAAAACCAAACAGTGGGGGATCCAGAGTTTGGAGATTCCCTGTATCCTTGTTTATTAGATCCATGATGATGCATTCCATAGCTTTACATATCAGACTTGTCAGGCTAATGGGGCGGTAGTTCCCAGGGTCTGTAATTGCTCCTCTTTTCTGGAGAGGGATGACTGTAGCAGTGCACCATTTGGTAGGGACAAAGCCTGAGGTGAGGCTGTGATTGAACAGGGCACACAGGTGAGGTGCCAGTTCACTCTGTAGTTCATGTAGAACACAGCCAGGGATATTGTCAGGTCCCATAGAAGCTGTATTTTTGGCCTTGGACAGTGCTGTTTTAACCTGTGCAGCAGTAATACTGGGTGCCTGGCAATCTACTGGTATTGTGACTGGTCCTTTGGGGGGAAGGAGTAAAGTTGGCACTGAATCTGTCGGCCAGTATATTGGCAATATCTGTTGGCTCGGTATAGGAGGTACCATTGTGCAGTAGCTCAGAGCAAATCTGGGTATTGCCGTGGAGATTCTTTACATAACTATAGAAGGCCTTGTGGTTGTCTTTACTATTTGCTGCAATTCCCTTTTCATAGCTAACTTTAGGGGATTTGATGAAGGATCTCAACTTTTTGTTGAGGCTGATAAGGGAGTTTTTCCAGTCTTGGGACTTCACCTTATTCCGTATCAGTTTCCTCCTTTTGTTGTAGAGTTTGTTTATGGCAGGGGACCACCAGATTGCTTCCTTTTTTTGGAGGAGATTGTCTTGTTCTATTGGGTAAGGCAAGATTGATGCATTTGTGTATGTGTTCATACAGTGCATTGGTTTATGATCCGGCAGTCATGCAACTATTCTGCATTTGCATGGGTGCTGTGAAGTTAGCCACCTCTGTTTTTAGGAGCCTAAAGTTACCTTTGGAGAAGTTTTTCATGGTGGTTACCTTTGCGGGGGGTGGGATGTGGATTTCCAAGGTGATTAGTTTGTGGTCATATCTAACCAGAGAGGAGTTGACTATTGGTGTAGAGCAACAGTCACCCATGTTAGTAATGACCAGGTCAAGGATGTTGCTACCGCTAGTGGAGATAAGAACCAGCTGGTCCAGGGCATTGGAATTAATGAATTCCAGGAAACATTTGGCAAGTGTATTGGTACATGAGTAGTTTGCCCGGTTAATGGAGGGGTCGTTGAAGTCACCCAGTATGAGAGTGTAAGGTTGGACCCTAATATTCTCCAGGGTGCTTAGGAATGTGGAGTGTGAGTCTTGGGACATGGTTGGTGGACCTATAGCAGGCTATGACCTGAATCACTGTCTTACCCAATGTTAGCTGCACCTGAAGTATCTCAGATGCATTATGTTGTGCTACCAGCCTGGAGGTGTGCGCATCCTTTATGAGTATGGAAGGAGTCATCCACGAGGTCCCACCTAACTATAAGGGATCTGCTGTCTACTCAAGATTCTTTTCAATTTCAAACAAAACAAGGACCACAGGACCATTTTGGACCTCAGCTGTTTGAATACTTGTGTGAGAAAGACCAAATTCCAGATGGATATGGTACAATCCCTCCTTCCTCTACTCAGGAAGAGAAGAGTGGATGTGCTTGATAAATCCTCACAATGCCTATTACCACTTAAAGATTGTCAGGTAGTCCAGGAGATATCTCCACTTCCAGCTGTGGGCCAGTCAATATTAATTACATGGATTGCCCTTAGTTCTCATGACAGCAACCTCCCCCCTCCAGTGCTCACCAAATGTATGGCAGTAGTTGCAGATCACCTTCAGCTGCAAAGATTCTGGGTGTATCAATATCCTGATGACTGGGTCTTCACTGCAAGTACAAAGGCGTCCCTTTTCCATGAGAGTATTTGCTCTACCTGTGTCAGTTCTTGGGCATCTCCATAAATTACAAAAAAATCAAATTTGGAAATATACCAAACATATAATCTGTTGTCAATCTTCATCTGTTCTTGACTTCTGGGTTATAGTTCTTATCCTCAGAACCGATCCAACCATTATATTGCTCATGTCAGCCAAACAACTCTCGAGCTAATAGTCTACTCACAATGCCCCTCTCTACATTACCTCAGATTTCGTTTGCCACTCTTACAGCAAGACGCATCAGTCATCTCTTCTCTTGTAACTAAGCAAAACATTTATTTTTTATTGTAATTTGTCTGATTAGCCTTTTTTGCTTTATAGTTTTATAGATTTTTCATACTTTAGTCTACCCTTTCCTTTTTACTGTTGGTACTGCTAACTACCATCATTGGTAGTTCCCTTCCCTCCTCTCCCTCTTACTGTTAAGTAGTCTTTCTACCATTGTTGATAGTGTTTTCCCTTGTGGTGTGAGTGGTTTTTTGCTTCTTTCTTCTTTCCTTTTCTGCCTCTCTTGGTGTATTTTACGGTGATGGCAGATACATCTAAAGTTACTACAACTGGTTTTAAACAGTGTAAAGAGTGTGGCAGGAAAATGCCAAACTCTGATGGACATGAATGCTGTGTGTACTGTTTGGGTGTATCCCATTTAAATATTGAGTGCTCTATCTGCCAGAGTTTCAGTAATAGAGCCCCGGTAGAGCTTAGAAACAAGCTCATTCTCAAAAGGCTTCATAAAGCCCCTTTCAAAGAAGCCTTGTCCAAGGCCGACCAGTCTCCTCTGGCCTCTGGTACTAAACCTTCTTGTTCAGTGCTGACATCTCCTTTGGCACCAACACAAAAGAAGCATAATTACTTTTCTGCAGGTTCCAAAGCTTTCAGAACAGAGTGACTCTTCGGCACCGACCCCCTTACTGGTGCCATCGACACTGATCACAACATCCACATAGGGTACGACAGTTTGACTAGTTTGGCTACAGTTCCAACAGTGGCATCGATTCCCACTGCTGCTGTGTCTGCACCAATAACTATGATGGATGCACAGATGGTGCCAAAGAAGATATTCTGATTCAACCCAGGGCTACTTATCCTCCATCTAGTGACCTTTTTTTGGGACGACTCCCCAGTTCCCTTTTAGAGAGACCTGAGTCCCCATCTGGCATGTCCATTTACTCCACCAGGAGTCTTTCTGAAGTTGATATAGTGAGTTTGGTGAATCAGATTCTGACAGCAAGGGGTCTTCCCCCCATCCTCTCAGACCTCTCTCCCTCGTGGTGCAGGGAATTTCTCTCCTATGTCCCCTTCTTATACTCCTCCTCTGACCTCTTCACTGGCTTTAGAGTAGTCAACTCCAAACACACAGATTGCAATGATCCCGGCACCGACAACCTTTTTGTCTTCGTTATTGGGTATAGCTCTGATTCCTTTGGTGCCTTCAGGACTGGTTCTTTGCCTTCAGGCCTGAGGGGTTTGAGTCAGCTCTGTTTTTTTCTTTGGAGCTGAACTTACCTTTTCAGGCTGCACTGACAGAGGACCCTTCCTTGTTTCCAGCTTTTCAGGTGGGTCTCTTGGGATGGGGTATTACCCCAGTTCTGAGTTTGTCTGTCTCGGCTCCTGGCTCCCATTCCTTCTCAGAGGGACCTGCCTTTCAAGCTGTGGAAAGAGCTTTGTCCACTGCCTCTTCTCAGTTAGCTCCTATGTTATCGGAGTCTCACCCTTTGACCCCTGCTTTACCGGCGCTACCACCAACCTCCACCCCCAGATAGCGAGCTTCAAGGTCACAAGCGTTACCTGCCAAAAGTCTACCCTCTTCTGAATCCTCTTCAGGTGCTCCCACTGAAGAGCCTCCTTGGAAGAAATTGTGTAAGAGGAAACACCTTGATTCCTCTGAAGAATCTATCATGGAGGACACAGATTTTGATGAGAGGGAGGGTTCCATCTGTTCACCCCTGGAAGATGTCTCCTTTGGAGACATTCTGGAGATTCTAAAACAGAGGGGTGATTGGAAGCCCAAAGACCCTTCTTTTGAGGAATCCGTGTACTTGCAGGCCTTTGGAGCTCACCTGTCTACCTCCTGGGTGACCCCGCCCACTGATGATCGAATTAAATTGATCACTCAACAGGCCTGAAAAGTTCCTGACTCTATAGAGCCTATCCCCCGGAGACATGATAAAATACTTTCCACTCCTGAGGATCGTCCACACTGGGCAAAAGGTTTAGTAGTTGATGCCATGGTGTTAGCAGCTGCCACCAAAAAAAGAACTGGCTGGGGAAAGTTCTACTGTACATCCCCCTAACCGAGAGTCCAGGGTGATGGACAGGTTTGGGAAGCAGATCTACACATCATCGACATTCTTCATCAGGTCTTTGAATTTCTTGGCACATTTCACCAGGCTTCAGAGGGATCTGATCAAGGACAAAAAATGTCCCTCAGTAGAAACAGAGGTAAGTTCCAAAGATGAAATAAGAAATCCAAACCAACGTGTAGCTAGACAAAATGATCCTTTAATGACACATAAAAAAATAAACATGCACAAAGCACCTCAGACTATGCGCTTTCGCTTGCTAAAAGTCAGGCATCATCAGAGTCATATTGGTGCAGTTCAAAATGTATTTAAATGAGAAACCAAGCACTAACATCATATCCTGTTAGTTTAACATGTAAAAAAGACTTAGATATTTAAATCCTTAGCACAGAAAAAAATAATTTATAAAAATGCTAACTGTTAAAATACACATAAAATACACATAAAATACTTTGACTAAGGTAAAATTAGCTACTGTGTTTATACACAAACATAATACCCTAAAAACACAATACTTACTACTGAGACACTTGGGAATTAAAATGCATTTTTCAGCTGATGTTGAAATACATAGCATGTATCATATACACATTTCAGAAATATTTCTTGATGTCTTTCAAATATTTTACAAATGCTTTAAGCTTGCTGAAACACACTTAACTTTATACACACTGGGCCCTCAATTTTAATACCCCAGCCATGGAAATGGCCTCATTAATACCAGGTTTAACCTTGGCATTTAACCTTAGTTGCAATTCCATTTCCTTCACCTGCAAACACAAATCCTGGTCACCTCCCCTGGCATCGATGTGTACTCTGTCTATTACAAAGAATATAAACTTTTTGAAATTAGCACAACCAAGACTATGTGTGTATAAAGCAGTATTTTTTTTTTGTCTGGTCAAGGAGCTGTCAGATACCCTGGCAGGAGTAGTAGCTGAAGGGGTCCAGGAAAAAGTGGCCTCCAGTTAGCTACCCTGGAGTCTATCTTTAACTCGTCCATGAGGCTCATTGCACATGTAGCCAAAGGGATGACAGGTCAGCAGGTTCAGGTGTTGCAATCCAATGACACACTTGAATGCACCTGTGTGAGTTTGCAGAACCATTCAAGTTTTCCTTTGTCAATGCTCCCTTTGATGGATCCTCATTGTTTGCCCCAAAGTTAAGGAAACTCTTTCCAGGTGTGAGAAAGATGGAAAGACTGTCTGCTGTGGATGTATGTTTTTCCGCTCCTCAGTAATATTACTCCATGAATCAAATGAGTTGCAAATTCAAGAAGTTCCAGAAGCCTTTTCAGGACACACCTGGTACAGACTCCCCTCAGAGTTGCAATGGAAGTCCCCATCCCAGAGGCAGGGGTGGTCCGCAGAACCAGGGTTCCAGGAAGTCTTTCTCTGACCAACCCTACTAGCGCTCCTGAAAGGAGGCCCGATTGCTTGCCTCTGGAGGTAGTCAGGGGAAGATTCTCCTTGCACCCAACAGCCTGGTGATGCATAACTATCGATGCCAGGGTGCTAAGGATAATTTCCAGAGGTTATTTAATCCCCTTCATCCTTTATCCAAGGACCCATACAAAACTCCCTGATCTTCCACCCAGTCAGAGGGACCAAGCCGCATTAGAAATACAAAAGCTGCTAGAAAAAGAGTCATTCAAGAAGTCCCACCAGACCAGTTAGGATCCTGGATTTTACTCAAGGTTCTTTTTAGTGCCTAAGAAGACAGGGAACTGGAGACCAATTTTGGATCTCAGCATTCTAAACAAATTTGTCCAACACTCAAAAGTCTGGATGGTCATGGTTCAGCCAATACTTCCCTTACTAGAGGAAAATGATTGGATGTGCTTTATCAACTTTCAAGATGCGTATTACCACATAAAAATAGACAAACTCTCAAGAACGTTTCTCCGCTTCTGGCTAGGAGCCAGCCACTACCTATTCAGGTTGCTGTCCTTTGGTCTCACCACAGCCTCCAGGGTCTTCACCAAATGTATTGCAGCAGTAACAGCACACTTGAAGCTGTATGGATTCAGAGTGTTTCCATACCTAGACGACTGGCTCCTCACTGCTTCCACCAGGCATCTACTTCTTCAAATGATGGATTTCATTTTGAAACTGTTTTAGCAGTTGGGCTTCATGGTCAATCTTACGAAGTCTCAACTGATTCCTTCTCAGGATATGGACTTTATCGGAGCTCTTCTCAACACTTTTGTGTGGCCTCTCTACCCCACCACAGGTTGCAGAAAATACAATTTCAGGTTCAGTCTATTATTTGCTCAAGCAAGATATAGTACAACTAGTACTTCAAGCACTGGGCTCCATGACAGCAGTGATCACTCTATTCCTACTAGCAAGATTTCACATGAGACTCCTTCAGTGGCTTCTTGTGAACCAGTGGTCAATTCTAACCTATCCTTTGAATCACCCAGTTTTGATAACCAGCTGATGCAAAGATGACCTATCCTGGTGGATGCAGTCCAAAGAGATTCTTCTGGGCCATCCCTTTGTCCCTCCTCAGCCCAAGGCCATAGTGACCATGGATGGGGTGGGGGAACATTATCAGGAGAAGACAGTCCAAGGTACTTGGTCCCCTTTATAGGCCAATCTGCATATCAATGTTATGGAGTTGAGGGCAGTGCTTCTAGCATTGCAAGCATTTCATTCTGCCTTACCTCAAGGGATGATAGCTATTTAATCAGAAAATATGTCCATAGTCTGGTACATCAACAAACAAGGGGGAACCAAGTCCTATCCACTGTGTCAAGAAGCCCTTCGAGTGTGGCAATGGGCCAGAACTTCCAACCGCTTTCTGATTGCAGCGCACATCCTGAGGAATTCAAACGTGATAGCAGGCAAACTGAGCAGATGCATTCTTATGCCTCAAGAGTGGTCTCTAAATCCCAGAGTGGTAAAGATCTTTCTTCACTGGGGCCAGCCTTGCTGCAACCTGTTTGCTTCACCCCTGAACAACAAGTGCAGAAGCTATTTTGCCCTAATTCCCCCTCAGGGGAAGTCCCCAAGAGACGCTCTTCTCCTCGATTGGCCCCTTTATGCCTTTCCTCCCTTTCCTCTGATTCCCCTTTTCTTCAGAGTAGGTTTGAACTCAGATCACTGGATTCAGAGTCCAAAGTGCTAACCATTACACTATGGAACCACAACACCAAGAAAGCAGCTCGGTTGAGAAGCAAAGTAACCCTCATTGCACCTTACTGGCCTCCACAAATTTGGTTTCCCTTCCTATCGCCTCATCTACTTCGACGCCTGTGGATTCTGGACCCAGTTCCAGACTTTCTGTCTCATCCCCAGAGACTGGTGCATCCCAATCTACAAACTCTCAAGCTGACTGCTTGGTTTCTTCAAGTCTGTTAGTCGCCAGGCATAATGACATTCCATCGCCTGTATGACAGATTTTGTTGGCATCCCATAAACCATCCCCCAGAAATCTCTACCTTAGTAAATGGAAGAGATTTTCTATCTGGGCCTATGATAATGGTCTTGATCTGTAGTTCCAATGGAAAATGTTCTAGACTTTTTAGCTACCATTTTTTGGTAAAGAGGCTTCTGCTTCTACTATTTAGGTTATCCTAGCAGCCATTTCAAATTTTCATAACGGTTTCGGGGACCAGCCCTTAATTTCACACAGACTTTGTAAGGTTTTTCTTAAGTGGACAATTTGTCAAAAGCCCCCATTCAAAGATCCTGTACTGCCATGGGATTTGACAATTATCTTGCAGTCACTTACATTATCTCCCTTTGAATCTGCAGCTACTTAAAGTTCCTCTCTTGGAAAATGCTTTTACTTATAGCTGTCACCTTTGTGAGATGGGTTTTCAAATTACAAGCTTTATGTTCAAAGCCCCTTTATCTTTTTTTCATAAAGATAGTTTCACTCAGAACAAACCCATCCTTTCTTCCTAAAGAGGTTTCAGAGGCCATCATCAATTAGTCTATAGATTTGCCTGTATTTTTCCCAAATGTTTCTAATAAGGGCAAATATTGTTTACACCTTTTGGATGTGCAAAAACAGTTAAGTTTTTACCTGGGCAGAACTAAGCAATTCAGACAATCATAACAGTTATTTGTTTCATTTGTGGGTGCAATCTTGGTCAAACCTGTCTCTAAGGTTAATCTGTCAAGACAATTAAGAGATTGTATTTCCTTTATTTACACTAAAAAGAATTTAAAGGTTCCTGTGCTGATGAAGGCACATTCCACCAGATCTATGGTGACATCAACTGTTTTTCATTCTAAACCTTCCATGTCCAAAATTTATGCAGCTGCAACATGAGCTACCCAACATACTTTTATTACTCATTACAAATTGAATATGATCTCCAGGGGGAGAGCCTCGTTTGGTTCTATGGTTCTCAGGAATGTACCTCCATAGGGCCTCCCTGGATCTAAGGTAGCTGGGGACTCTGTCCCAGAAGTCAGGAATAGATGAAGATTGACAACATCAGATAAAGAAGTTATGTCTTACCATAATATTCCATCTGTGTTGTCGATCTTCATCTATTCTTGTGCCCCACCTCACCTGCCCCTTAATATGGAGTCCTGATGGAGCAACTTGCTGTCCTGGTATTCCCTGTTAGGATACACCTTGGACATGGCTTCTGACTTGAGTTAGGTCTCACTGTATTGTTTCTGTAAATCTGCAAACTCGATATGAGGTAATGTAGAGAGGGGCATTGTAGGTAGACTATTAGCTCGAGAGTTAACCGTAACCCAGAAGTCAAGAACAGATGAAGATCGACAACACAGATGAAACGTTATGGTAAGACATAACTTCTTTTTTTCATAGAATGCAATCTAGATACAGTGTCTCAAACAGCAAAATTACCACAAACAAGACTGACTTCACTTCATTGCCAAGCTCAAGAAGAAACCACCAGCCTATCTTCACTTTCACCTACTGCATTCCTTGGTAGCATCAATTGCCCCAGTGCTTCATGCAAAGTTCTTCATGAGGGTTCTTCAATGGACTCTGTCAGTACAATGATCACACTTAACCCATCCACTTCATCATATGATCAAACTATCTGCTGTGTGTCGCCATCCCATACCTTGGTGTATGATCTTTCCTCTGGTATGTCAATAACACCTGTTTGTCTTTCCCCTTCCTGAGGCCATGGTTACCACAGATACCTCCCTGTTGGGGTGAGGGGGAGCATTTTGAGAGGAGAACAGCCCAAGGGATCTGGAACTCTACAGAGACCCATCTACACATCACTGTTTTGGGAATGAAGGTGGTCTTTCTGGTGCTGCAGGCTCTTCAGGATCACTATCCCTAGGATGTGACATCTGTCCAGATAGGCAATACATCTGTGGTCTGGTATATCAGCAAGCAGGTGGGAACTCATTCCTATCCATTATGTCACAAGGCCATAAGGGTTTGGCAATGGGCTTTATCTTCACAGTGCTTTCTAATAGCAGTGCATATCCAAGGTCGAACCAATATTCTAGTGGACAGGCTGAACAGATGCATCCTTATCTCTCATGAGTGGTTTCTACAGCATGGTAGCAAGAGTCATTTTCAGTCACTGGGGCAAGCCTTATTGTGATGTTTCTACCCCCACCCAATATAAAGTACAGAAATTACTTTGCCCTCATCCCTCAACAATAACAGTAACAGAGAGATGTTCTAGTACATACTTGTCCACCTGGTGGCCTATATACTTCCCCCCTCTACCTATAATAACCAAATTCCTTCAGAAAGCTTCCAGATGCAAGGCAATTGTAATTCTCATTGCATCCGTTTAACAAAGAAAAATGAGGTTCTCTTGTGTGTGACCTAATGTTTGGAGGCCACTATGGATCCTGTATGCCAGACCAGATCTATTGTCTCATCCTTCCAACAAGCCCCACCTGGACAACAAGTCCCTGAAACTGACCACATGGCTTCTCCAATTTTAGTGACAGTCAATAATCCCACTTTACCTCTTGCAGGGGTACAAATATTGTCCATTTTTCAGAAATGATCCACTTAAAAATATACAAGAGTAAGTGGAAGAAGTTTTCGTTTTGGGCAACAGACAAGGGTTCCTATCCTTTCTCAGCTTGTCTTTCTTCTGTTCTGGAATTTATGGCTAACCTTTTCCTTAAAGGAGCAAGGCATTCTATAATTAAAGTCCAGTTGACTGCTAGTCACTTTAGTTCAGATTTATCTTCTAGTGCATCCTTAAGAATTTCAAAAGCATTCCTCAAAGGAATGTTCCTGCTGAAGCTCCCAGTTCCTCCCTAGGACCTTGCAGTTGTATTACAAGCTCATCAAAACACTTTTTGAATCTGCTTCCTCAATCAGCTTAAAATATCTGTCATGGAAAACCTTATTCCTAGTGGCTACTGCTTCAGCCAGACAAATGTCTGAATTGCAGGCCTTGTCTTGCAAACATTCTTATCTAATTTTTCATGAAGATTGAGTAACATTGAGACTCAACCCCTCATTTGTGCCTAAAATAGCCACATATTCATCTTTGAATCAGTCTATTAATCTACCTGTATTTATTCCCAGTCATTCCAATCAAGGAGACTACATCTTGTACTTGCTAAATAGCTAAATATCCATTGTCAAGTGAGGTTTTATTTGCATGACTTTAAGTTTTCTCAGAAGGATGATCAGTTTTTTGTCTTCCTCAAAAGTTAAATTGGGCTATAAAATCACCCTATCCAATGGTTGTCAGACTGCATCTCCTTTGTCTACAATTTAAAGTGTTTGTCACTTCCATTTCAACCTAAAATGCATTCTACCAGAGCAGTTTTGACCTCTGATGCTTTTTTCAAGAATTCTTCAGTGGATGACATTTTTGCGACAGCTGAGGTGGTCATAGAAAATGTGCCTCTAGGTCAGATAGGCAAAGGTATTTATTCAAGGATCTTTCTGGTGGCTAAGAAAGAAGGAACTTGGAAACTAGTCGTAGACCTCTACTTTCTCATTCTCTGTGTCAGGGTCCCAAAGTTAGGATGTTATTCCTCCAAACCTTGTTACCACTCCAAACCCATCTCCATTTCATGCTAATGTTAGACTTAAAAGATGCTTATCATCATATAACAATTTGCAAATAATTTAGATTTTTTTAAAGATTTTCTATACCTGGCTTACATTATCAGTTCTCTGCCTTACCCTTCACTCTGTTCGCTGAACCAAGAGTATTTACAAAGTGCATGGCTCCAGTAATTGCACAGTGAAGACTTCAAGGCATTCAAATATTTCCACATTTGGACAATTGGCTTATTTATGCAAACTCTTTTTCCAATCTATATATATATATATATATATATATAGTCTATATTTTCTGAGATGTGTGAAGAAACTCCTTGTCAGTCTGAGGTTTTAGGTGATCTTACAGAAATCATCACTCTTTCTTTCCCATAGAATATTTTTTTCTGGGTTGTCTTTTGGGTAACTCCCTAAGAAGGGGTTTTCTTCTGGACAAAAAGCTCGTACAACCAGTCTCTGATATCAGGCAGGGAAATTCTCAGGATTCTGGGTTTATGGCTGTTATGATTATCATGATTCCCTTGGCCAAACTTCAGTTGAGAAAAAGTCCATTGTACCTCAGGTTAGTTTGTTCTCAGCATCAACACCTTTTAATTTTTCAGATTCCAGTGATGGAGTTTGTAAGAAGGGAGTTACTGTGGTAGAGGACCAGTCATCCCTCAGTCCATATCTTCCTATCTGTCACAGCAGATGCTTCAGACTTTGTTTTGGGGAGTGTATCAAAATAGGTGAAAGTGCAAGTTCTATGGAACAAGCATGTTAGACAAAAGCACATAAATGTTAAAGAAATTATGTGATCAATGCACTAAAAGTCTTGAATCATTTCTGTTCTCCAGGATCTCTGCAAGTAATCACATTTAACAACACATAAACATGGTTATAAACATAGAGGGAGTTATCAGATCTACACCGTTTTCAGACTTACCATGATTGCCTGGGAGGTAGCATATTATCTCATACATTCTCTCAGAGAACAATATTATAGCTGCCAAGCTGAGCAGGACCAGGACAGGCAATCATGAAAACTGCACCCAGGGGTCTTCCAGGAAATGAGCCAACTGTGGAGAACACCTCATATATAGCTGTTTGCCTCATTTCAAAACAGATAGTTTAAAAAATTCTGCTCCTGGGCTCCTTGCAAACAGGTCTAGGAGAAAGGTGACTTGCCATTCCCATGGATAGTAATATTCTTGTATACTTTTCTACCCTTTCCACTGATACCGAGTGTTCTTCTTTTAAAATAAGAAGGACTCTTGAGACATAGTGGTGGCAGCTCCCTTTTGGTCCAAGAAACAGTGGTTCTCCTTTGTTTTGAAAATGGCAAATGCCAATTACCGCCGGCTTCTCCACAGACTGAATTTGCTCTCACAATACTGTGACTCTTTGATATATCCCAGCCTGAAAACACTTCAATTGACTTCCTAGATGATAGAGGTTTGATACCATTTAAGCACCTTTTTTCTGAGTATGTGCTGCAGGTACTAAAGGTGGCTAAAAACCTGATATTATTGTTAAGAATTAGGACCTCTTTAAGGCTTGGATGTCTCTGTTTCTAGAATATTTGTGGTAGTTATTATTCTCTGGCATTTCTTACTCTTCTATCAAGATTCACTCTTTGTCCATTTCTGCAAGTCTGCCCTTAGATAAGTTCAAAGGTTCATAGGAGATTACTAGGCTAACAACTCAAGAACCCTTATAAGCCCAGCCAGTTTTACCCAGATTTTACCCAATTTTCTTTCCCTGGGGGGAAGATAGCAAGGGTCAGCAGTCAGGGTTTTAACAATTTTTACGGACTGCCTTCTGTGCATAAGGGACATGAGCATCACCCCAGTACTGCATATGTGATTTCCCATCCATTGGTCCAGGTTGTGCTTGAAGATGGTCAGGGAAAGCTCTGCTTCACATGAATAGATAGTCTGTTCCAGAGGAGAGGCAATCTTTAGGATACATATCTGTCTCTCCAGCATGATCTGTTCATTCCAGAGATCAGATTTAGATCCTTGGAGCTGGTAACCCTTGTGCAGTTAGTTTTGTGAATATGCAACATTTTCATCATGGCTGGGTTATAGACTGTCTTGCAGGTCAGGCATAGAGAACCCCTCAGTAATTGGTAGGAAACTGAATACAGTGATAGCATTGTAATCAGTCTTCATATGACCCGTTGACATGTTGGTTTTACCCTGTATTTTTTTTTTTTGGTGAGAAACCTCTGAGGATGCTCCAGCTGTTACAAATGCCTTGCAAGGTGCAAGCCAAAGAGTACATTGTACTTAATTATTGGTCTAACGAGGGTGGTACTATGATGTGATCTGGATGCTGTGCTCTTACTTATAAGCTGGGCCACATAGAAGGATTTCCTCACCACTGTGGGCACATGGCAGTCTAAGTTTAGATTACTATCTCTCTGAGTATCCAGATCTCTCACTACTGGGTCCACTCTTGGAGAGTGCTATCAATCTTGTAATTTGCAGGGGTATTTGATTTCCAAAAGGGTATTATTATGCATTTCTTTGTATTTAGTTTGAGGCCATGGCTCTGACACCAGTCATTAGGCTGTGTCAGTCCTTTCTGTAGGATATCAACGTCATTTAGGGAGTCAGTGATTGCCCCCATCTTGCAGTCATTAGCAGAATTGGTCAGCCAAAGGCCATCTTTTTTTACCTTGACATCTGAGAAATATATCCCAAACAGGAGCAGGCCCAGTACTGAGCCCTTTGGTACTCCACTGGTGAATGGCCTCTTGTTGGATATGTATTCTCCCACTCTTATAACATGTGTCCTATCTGTGTGCCATTTGGCTATCCATCTGGTGATGTAGAGGTTTATGCCCAATTTTGTGAGTTTATCTAAAATACACGAGTGAGGTATTGTGTCAAATGCCTTAGCTAGGTCAAGGTAGGAAGCACGCACTGTATTGACCCTCATTCATGGCCTTGGTGACATTCTCAAAAAAATCCACCAGCTTGAGTAGGCAGGACCTCCCCTGATGAAGCTGAACTGGGGGTTGGGTATACAGTACCAAGATTTTCTATGTTGTCATTAATCAGGTCCAAGATTATCCTTTCTATAGCCTTGCATGTGAGGCTAGTCAGATGTATGGGTCAGTAATTTTCCTTGTCCATTGATGGGCTGTCCTTGTGCAAAGGGATGACTGTTTTTATCCTCCAGTCTACTGGGACAAAGCCTGTTTGGAGACTGTGGTTAAATAGAAATCCAAGTGAGTCTACTAGGTCAACTTTCAAGCTATTTAATAGGCACTCTGGGATTTCTTCATCACTCATTGATGCCATGTTTCCAGTTTTTGAAAGTGTAGTGACAACCTGTTCTTTTGTGTTGACAATCAAAGGAATAGTAGGGGGTATTTCATGGGGTGTGACCAAAGATGATGAGGTGGTGAAATCTGAGCTGAATTTATTGGCCAGCAGATTTGCCATTTCCCCTGGCTGAGTATAAGTAGAGCAATCTACAGCCAACTCAGCACATTGTTAAGTGTTTCCCTTAAGATTTTGAACATAACTAAAAAATACTTTGTGGTTATCCTTTTGCTTGGGAAGCTATTTTAGTCTCGTAGTTCGATTTTGAGGACTTCACAAGTTACCTAATTTGCCTGTTAAGACTAATGATGGATTTTTTTTCTCTGTTGTGTACCTTCCCACTTGCTTCTAGACAGGAATTTCTTCCTTCAGTCATATAATCTATTGATGACAGGGGTCCACCAGGGTAACTTGTTTTTCCAGCTAGACCCGGATTTAGGTTGGTCAGGTACTGATATTTCTAAGTAGTTATACAGGGCATTTGTGCATACTTTTGTATAGGCTTTCATGTTTTCGGGGTTAGGGGGAGCTTTAAAATTATCTATACTATCACTTAATAGAGGGTAATATGCCTTGGAATAATTCTTTAGGTTTTTGGGTTTGATGGGAATTCTGCACTTACATTTATTTCAAAGGATACCAATTTATGATCCAATCTTACCAATGAAGACATTACATGGGGGTTGGGGGGGGGTTTGCACACTCCCCCATGCTTGTGTGTAGTATGTCAAAGATACTTGTGCCCCTAGTGGCAGTGCAGACCAGCTGTTGCAGAGCATTTGCATAGACAAAGTCCAGGAATCTCTGAGCCTGCATGTTTGTGGTCTTTCCAAGTTTATGGAGGAGCAGCTAGAATCACCCATGAGTAATGTGCTGGGCTGAATGGTAGGTGATTCTAGTAACCTCAGGTATGCAGAGTGGTTTTCATGGTTCATGGTTGGGGACCTGTAGCTAGTGATCATATGGTGGGGGATTTTGCCTATGGTCAGCTGGAGGTGAAGTAGCTTAAGCTAGTCATCCTGCTTGACCAATCTTGCTGTGTGATTGTTTTTTTAGTAAATGGAAATGACTCATCCTTTTATTTTTTTATTTTCAGAGGGTGGTCTGAATGTGTGATAGACATTGTAGCCTTGTACTGCAGAGGTGCTTTTCATAGCCTTGAACCACATCTTTGCAACTGTACAGATGTTAGCATTCTCCAGGATGAGAAGAGATTCCAGGGAGTGCAGTTTCTTGTTAATACTCCTAGCATGAACAGTAGTACCTTCAGCTTGGCATTAGAAGCATTTGTTACATCTGTAGATCTGTTAGTTAGGCACTGCATATAAAAGGATTTATGGGGGTGGCTAATGGCTTGGACAGTATTCAAAAGCCTAGCAGTGACAGGTGCCAGACCAACTCTGGCAAAGCAGCGTGGTCTATGGATCATGTCGCCCAGGCTGACAAATACAAGATCTCACGAGTAGCTTAGAAAATTTTTAAAGTCAATCATTTCTGTTTGTATTGTGATATAATTCTTGGTGAGAATAGACTGTTGCTCAATGCATGGCTAATACCCTCCTGTGGCACATATTCAGAGAGGTCCATCATATCTTTCTTCATATAGTCCAGGGAGGTACATCTCAGGTCATTCACACCTGCATGGATTGTGACTGAGTTATGCTGGTACTTGTGGTTGTGTGACCTGAGTTCCTGCATGATCTGGCAAATCCTGGCCTCTGACAGGCAACTGACTGTAACCCTCTTTTTATCCAACCTGGTGAGGGGGGTGTCAATGTTTCTCACTATGGATTCTCCTATGACCAAGATGTTTGAATGTGTGGTGTTTTGTCTTGCTTGAGGAGATGCTGCGATGTGTATTTTGTATATGTAGTGATTGGTGTTGACATGGTGTTGTTTGCAAGTGGTTTCTGAGGGCAGCATACGGGAGGCCTCTGAGATTTTGGTAAGTTACTTGTGAGTACCTGCACATATGTGGCTTTATGTGTCAATTCTTTATTTAGTGAGATAAATGATGTGCATGTGCTGACAGCCTGTTTGTCATTTGATTTGTCAGTATGTGAAATTTGTGTCTCAGTTTTCAGTTAACTACATCTCGTATGTACTGTGTTTGTTTGTTTCAGGATTAAGTCATTATCAGCATGCATGAGACATTGTCTCAGTATGCCCATGTCCACCAGGCTGGTCACAGAGACAGCAGGAAAGTGCCTATCCATGGTTTCAGTTTTTTTACTATGGGTTTAACCAGAGAGAAGAGTGGATAGATTTAACTGGACTGGGATGATAGCACACAGACGCAGAATGGGTGCTATACTCACTATGAACTACAGCTATCCAAGAAGGCAGTGCTGCTCTGCATGCAACTCAAGTGCTCCTTGAGTAGCAGGGGGACTGGGGAAGGTTGTAGAGAGAGTTATTTTAAGGCAAGTTTTAATTTGAAAGCATTCGAGTCTACACAGAACAGTGCTAACCACTGCTGTGCAGAGGGCAGCTTAGCGCAAACACTGGGCTTATATAGAATCTGAAGAAGCAAGTTTTACAACAGCAAGGCCTACAGACCAGTCAGAAAACACACAATAAGCTTTCAGCCAACAGTCCCCAACTCAGATAGGTTTGCTACAGTCCACGTCTGCCACAAGAATGCATTCAGAAAACCCTGTTAATGTAAAAGTTCTGGTTTCAGAGCTCAAGTGCAGAGAAACCACATAATCTCAATACTACATTCCTGTAAAAGTAGCAGACACAATGCAATTAAGTACTATAGCGGCAGTGGAAACAGTTCAGTTTTTAAACTGTACTAAAGTGCAAGAAATGTAACAAATGATACAGGATTCCTATGAAATACAGTAAAAATATCCAGCAGAAGTGCTTTTTTAGCAGCACATGACTTTAGATGCAGCAAATTCTCTGTAACTCTCAGGTGAAGTAGCCAAACCAAAAGTAGCTCTGAGGAATTGAGAACCCTCTCTTATACCTGTCCTCAAGTCGAGCAGTTTTTGAAAGGGTTTTATCATATCCGTCTAACTAGAAAACAGGTTGCTCCTCCTTGGGAGCTTAATTTTGTGCTTGAAAAACTTAACTTACCATTTCTACTTGAACCAGTTTATTAGACTGATTTTAGATTCTGAACTTGGAAAACTGTGTTACTCATTGCTCTGACTTCTGCACGAAAAGTAACTCAGTTACAAGTTCTTATGATGAGTGAACCCTACCTCATTTTCTGCAAAACACAGGGTTTCTTTGAGAACAAGTCCTTCTTTTATGTGTAAAGTGATTTTGGAGTTTACCTTGAGGTAATCATTATCCTTCCTTATTTATTTCCAGAAATAGAAAAAATCTTAGATACTTTGGATGTCCACCAGAAGCTCAGATACTACCTGGACAGAATAAAATCCTTCAGGAAGTTTGATCAACAATTTGTTTCCTATGAAGGCAAGAAAAAAGACAACCACTATCAATCCGGAAAATGTACAGATTGTTGTCTCATGCTATTTAATTCTGCTATTCTTGTCATAACACATCACTTCCAGGCAGGGTTAGGGCTCACTCTACCA
This sequence comes from Protopterus annectens, assembly GCF_019279795.1. Classification (NCBI taxonomy): domain Eukaryota; kingdom Metazoa; phylum Chordata; order Ceratodontiformes; family Protopteridae; genus Protopterus; species Protopterus annectens. The sequence goes on from NC_056746.1 coordinate 927,343,828, forward strand.
GAGCTTTGGCTTATTCTGTAGCTTTTTGGAAAAGGGTGGAATCTAGAAGTATTCTAGAGGCAGTAACTTGGTCCTCTGTACAAACTTTCACAAAAAATTACAAACTAGATTCCTTTCCAGGTCCAGAACAGGCATTGCTAAGATTATTATGCAAGGGCTCCCTGGTTCTTAAATTCCTTTCTCCTCCCCATATAATCTTAAATTTAGTAATCTACTCATACAGTTTAGGCTCCTTTAGCTATTCATAAATTCATATATTAATTTGTATATAGTGCATAGGTCAAAGACCATTAATGAACGCTGATTCAATTACTTTATGATCATAAATCAAGTTTCCCACCCTCTTGTCAAGACTGAATTTAAATATACTCAGTTTGGTAGAAGTTCTAATAAATAGAGGAAGTCTGTTCCATAAAGTTGGAATTCTAGATGTTATATATTGTCTCATTCTGTTTCTGTAGTGCTTTGTGACTAATTTATTATTTTTAAATAACAAAATTCCTTGATAAAATTCAGTATCTAAGATTGTTTGTAAAAGAAAGAATAATACAAACTTTGTATGCCAGTATTCCAGTATAGGTTCCCCCCTTAAATATCGATAACGTAGTGGATATTGATTAAGAAATTTGCATCTATCTGTATAGCTAATGTCATGAATTGATGTAATTTTGTAGTGAATTATCTTTGAAATGATGCAAGAGTTCTAAGATGTCCTTTAATGTGAAGTTGTTCAATCTCGCTGTTCATTCTTACACATGGGTTCGGAGCCGATCCATCGGCTCTGAGTTGGCCACTTTACTAGCTGAAGATCTCAGAGTACCTTACTTGAGGCCAGGACCCTATCCCATGATGCTCTCTGTCCTACCTCAGATCTAGTTTGCCTCTGCAAGAGATCGGAGGTCATCGGAGAGCTCGGGCCAGTTTGTGCTTTATATTTTCATCTTTTACTATTTTTTCTGCTTTTAGCTGCTTAATATTTCTGAAATTTACAGTTGTATTGCTTAATAGGCTAGTTAGCCTTTGTTTGCATTTTCGTTCTTCAAGTTTGACGGGTTTCATCCTTTCAGAGCAGTTGCTCTTAGGCCTTTGGCCATATTTTCTTTATTAATCCCTATCCCATGTAGCAAAAGTATTAATAGTGTGTTCTAGCTTAGTATTATTAACTAATAGTGTGCTTAGGTAGTAGAAATTTTTTATATATATATATATATATATATATATATATATATATATATATATATATATATATACACATATATTTCTATCTTAGAGTTAGAGTTTGTAGTGTTGTGATTAGCTTGACAGTTGTTTCAGTGGTCTGACAACTTAGTACTGTTATAGTAGTTACAGTTTGCAGTGTTGTGTGTGCTTGGTTTTTCATTGCAGTTTTACTGTGTGTTGCTCCTAGTATGTCTGACCACAAAGACAAACAAAAATCAGGGTTTAAAAAGTGCCCTAAATGCGGGCAGAAGATGTCCATCACAGATGCACATGTGAATTGCGTTTATTGCTTGGGGCCTGTTCACCTCCAGGAGGATTGCTCTATCTGCCACTCCTTCAGTAGCAGGGTTTTACTTGAGAGGCGAAGGATGTTGGTAGATAGAGGTTTATTGAAGCCAGATTTCCAGGAGTCCTTGGACAAGGTGGACCAGACCTCCAAGTCTTCAAAGGGGTCGAAGTCTTCTAAGGCTTCCTCGGAGCCCAAGTCATTGGCTCCAAGCCTTACATTGAGGGTGCAGTCGCCAGATCTGCAGTCTTCGGAGCCATGCACCGAGCCAGTTTTTCGTAGCCGGTCCCCGGTCCTGGAGCCAGACTACGAAACTTTGAGGTCACCTATCCTCCAATCAGTGGCATCTTCGGTTCCTTCGACTCATTCTTCGAGGACCCTCTCTGATGTGGATATGGACTGGGTGGTGCAGAGGCTTCTTGAGAACCCGGCACTGGCTAAATTATTATTGGCCTCGACCCAACCAGTTTCGGGGGCCTAAGACCATCCCACCTGCTGTGACTACTCCTCCTCTGAGCCAAGCAGGGCCTTCGGAGCCAGGAGAGGAGGATCTGATGATTGTGGAGCCTTCGGAGCCAAAGCCTGTTCCAGTGCCATCGGCTCCATCAACCTTGACTTCTTCGGTTCCATTGGAAGAGTCTGGGAGCCGACACTCTCTGGTCAGTTCCAGGGGGGAGAGTCGAACCGATGTGTCGGTTATGACCCTTCCTCTCAGGGCTTCGGCATGGATGAGCTCGGCTCCATCCTCTGGTTCGGAGCCCACTGTCTTGGTGCCAGGGAAATTGCCGTCTTCTTTGGAACCAGCGGCTTCCTCGGGTCGGAGCAGTGGTGCCTTCAGTGCTATGAGAAGGGTTATGTCATCCAAGACACACACTTCATCAGGTCCATCCTCCTTCTCCCCTAAAATGCTGCTTTCTGCCTCTACATTGCAGATCCCTGTGAAGCATTGAGACCCGGAGCCTCAAGTAACCCCATCTGGTGACACTTGCTCTACTGAGACCTCACCAGAAGCTCCCACTGATGAGGTTCCCAGGAAGAGACTTTGTAAGAGGAGGCATTTAGACTCCCTGTAGGAGTCTTTGACATCAGACACCGACTTAGAGGAATCAGAAGTGTCCCCACGGTCCCCCACGGAGGATATCTCCTTTGCTGATATCCTGGAAGTCCTTAAGCAGAGGGGTGACCGGCAGTCCATTAGCCCTACTGAGGATGAGTCGGTGCTCCTGAAGGCCTTTGGGTCTCAATCTTCCACCTCCTGGGTGACTCCACCCTTTGACAAGCTAATGGAGTTGGTTGCTCGAAGGGCATGGGAGTCTCATGATACTATGGAACCAGTCCCTTGGAGCTCAGCAAGTTTATCACCTCCCCCCAAGACAAGATGTTCCTCACTAAGGGAGTTCCAGTTGATGCCATGGTTGTGGCAGTGGCCACCAAGAAAGAGATGTCTGAAACCTCTTCTACTCTTCATCCTCCTAATAGGGATTCCAGGACTATGGACAGATATGGGAAACGCGTCTTTAGTTCTGTGACCTTTGCTATGTGATCGCTTAACTACTTGACCCATTTTACCTGTCTTCATAGAGATCTCCTAAAAGAGCTAGGAGATACTGTGCAGGGTAGTACAGATGGAGCTGTCTCTGAGAAGGTGACAGCCCAGCTTAATACCCTTAATACCATAGTGAACTCGTCCATGCGCCTCATTTCCTATGCAGCCTATGGTTCGAGTCGGGCAGCGGGTTCAGCGATAGGTCTGCGGAGACAGTCCTGGATGCATTTATGCTCCTTTGCAGAAGCCTTCAAGTCTTCCTTTGTCAACACCCCATTCAATGGCTCTTCTCCTTTTGGGCCCAAAGTCAAGGAGACTCTCACTAGGTGTGAGCAAGAGGGAAAGACTCTGTCTGTCATAGGAGTCTGTTTTTCCACCCCTACCAGACCATACCCCAAAGGGCAGAAAGGTGGAAAAATGTGGTTCTGAAAGTCCCAAGGAGCTTTCCAGAACACATGTAGTGAACCCCCCTCCAGGGGCAGAGGAGGGGGTAATAATAGAAGATGCCACCCCGGCAGCAGAGGAGGTCCACAGAACCAGGGCGACAGGGATCAGTTCCTTGGTAAACCCTATCAGTGCTCCTGAAAGGAGGCCTGACTGTCCTAGTCTGGAGGCAGTTGGGGGTCACTTGGCTTTGTATCCAGATGCCTGGCTAGAAATTGCAACAGATTCTTGGGTACAAAGCATTGTTACCAGAGGTTACATCATTCCATTCTTAGAAAACCCACCTGTTGGGAACAAAATCCCAGACATTCCACCCAGTCTCAGGGATCAAGCAGCCATAGAAATCCAGAGACTGCAGGAAAAAAAAGAGTCATCCAGCCAGTCCCAGCAGACCAAATAGGATCCGGAACTTACTCCAGATTCTTTTTAGTTCCAAAGAAGACAGGGGACTGGAGGCCCATTTTAGATCTCAGCAGACTCAACACATTTGTAAAGAAAGAGAAGTTCTGGATTGGTCATGCTTCAGTCTAGTCTCCCATTCCTTGTAGCTGGCAATTGGATGTCTTCTATAGATCTGAAGGATGTGTACTACCATATCAAAATGGCCAGGCCATCCAGAGATCATCTGCGTTTCTGGCTGGGAGCCAGTTACTACCAATTCCGAGCACTGCCCTTTGGACTCATAACAGCCCCCAGAGTGTTCACTAAATGCATGGCAGTGGTTACAGCTCACCTGAGGCATCTAGGATACCAAGTGTTTCCATATCTAGATGACTGGATCCTTACCACTGCCTCCAGGCATCAACTAATTCTGGCCAGGGATCACACACTCGTCTCTGGTCTCAGTTAGGCATCACTATTAATTTCAAAAAGTCTGTGTTGCCATCATCGCAGCGTATCTCCTTTATTGGAGCAGAACTAGACACCGCCACTGTAAAATTGCCTCTGGACAGAATAACCACTCTCCGAAATCAGGTCTCGAACATTTTGCAGAGAAGAAAAGTGCTGGTCCATCAAGTTCTGAAGCTACTAGGTACCATGGCAGCTACGGTCATAGCAGTCCCTCTGGGACATATGCACATGAGGATTCTTCAATGGCTACTCTTCACCCAGTGGTCTTACCAACAACTTCCGATGCCATTCTTAATCATAATTATGGACTCTTGCAAAAAGTTTCTTCGCTGGTGGTTGACCAGCCAACAAGTTACACTGGGTCGACCGTTTGTTTCTCCCCGCCGCCAGCCAAGGTGACCACAGATGCTTCTCTGATAGGGTTGGGGGGGCTTTTTCAGGGAAGAACAGCCCAAGGCACCTGGTCGGAGACAGAGTCACAGTTGCATATCAATGTTCTGGAGCTGAGAGTGGTGCTTTTGGCTTTGCAGCACTTCCACGACTCTCTGCCTCTAGGGACGATTGAGATACAGATGGACATGTCTGTGGTCTGGTACATCAACAAGCAAGGGGAACCAAGTTTTACCGCCTGTGTTGAGAGGCCTTGAGAATTTGGCAGTGGGATGTATCCACCGGGTGCTTTCCGATAGCAATGCATATCCCGGGTAAATCCAACGTGATAGTGGACAAACTGAGCAGAGCCATTCTGTTACCGCACAAATGGTCTCTCAAAGACAAGGTTGCGGAGATGATTTTCCATAGATGGGGCCAGCCTTGCTGCGACCTGTTTGCATCCCCTATGAATGCCAAATGCAGAAGCTACTTTGCCCTGGATCCTCCTCCGGGGGACAGCCCAAGGGACTTGCTCATACACGATTGGCCCCCAGGACTCCTGTATGCCTTTCCACCTATACCCCTGATTCCAAAATTCTTGCAGAAAGCCAAGAGCCTGGGAAGGACTGTAATCTTAATAGCCCCTTTTTGGCCTCATCAGATTTGGTTGCCCTTCCTCCGACTCTATCAATTGGAGGAACCTTGGATTCTGGACCCAGTTCCAGACCTGCTGACACACTCGTCAGAGGCCCTCCATCCCTCTCTTCATTCCCTCAGACTCACAGCTTGGCTGCTCCGATTCCCAACCTAGCCAGGTCACACGATTTTTCCTCTGAGGTACAGCACATTCTTGTATCTTCACATAAGGCTTCAACCAGAATGTTATATGCTAGTAAATGGAAGCGTTTTGCTTTTTGGGCCTCCCAAAATAACGTTGACCATTATGTTGCCTCGATTGCTAGTATCCTGGAATTCCTCTCTAAGCTTTTTCATGAAGGTGCTGCAGCTGCCACTATTAGAGTTCAATTGGCTGCAATTTCAAATTTTCATCTCGGGGCTGAAGGTTCTAATTTGATGTCTCACAGATTATGTAGGGCCTTCCTGAAGGGTACCATTCATCTTAGGCTGCCTGTTAGGCAACCCTTTACTCCCTGGAATCTAAATTTTGTGTTGTCAAGTATTATTCTTCCCCACTTTGAGCCTGCATCATCCTGCCAGTTGAAGTTGCTTTCCTGGAAGACTATTTTTTTGGTGGCCATTACCTCAACACATAGGGTATTTGACCTTCAAGCCCTTTCTATAAAACACCCATATTTAGTGTTCCATACAGACAGAGTATCACTGAGGACTAATCCTTCATTTCTGCCAGAAGTGTGTTCCAAGACTAACCTGAATCAAACTATCGAACTTCCAACTTTTTTCAGTAATCATTCTAAGTTGGAGTACATGTTGCATAAACTTGATGTCCACAGACAATTGAGATTCTATATGGAGAGAACAAAGGAACACAGAAGATCTGACCAACTCTTTGTATCTCATGCTGACATTAAGAAAGGATTACCAGTCTCTAAAGTTACCCTTTCCAAATGGTTAACTGACTGTATTAAATTTATATACTCCTCGGCTAACCAAACATTAGAGCATGGTGTGAAGGCGCACTCCACTAGGGCTGTTTCCACTTCTTCTTCTTATGCGGCTCGGTTGCCTTTGGACACTATATGTGCAGCTGCCACTTGGTCTAAGCCACATACCTTTATCACTCATTACAAAGTGGATAGGGCCTCCAGGGACGGGCTTCCTTTGGTTCCACTGCCCTCAGGAATATACTCCCTTGAGTCACCCAGGATTAGGGTGCTTGGGATGCTACCCATGTGTAAGAATGAATGGTGAGATTGAACAACTTCACATAAAGAAGTTATGTACTTACCGTAATGTTCCATGTGAGTTGTTTATCTTGCTTTCATTCTTACATTCCCACCCGCCTTTCCCCCTCCAAGGTCTCAAAGAACGAGTAGGCTTGGGGTCTGGTAGTCTTGTTCTGGGACTTCTTACTCTGGTTGGGAGTATTTGTTAGGTTATATCTGTTACATGCTGGTTTCAGCAAACTAGATCTGAGGTAGGACAGAGAGCATCATGGTATAGGGTCCTGGCCTCGGGCTACTCTGAGATCTTCAGCTAGTAAAGCGGCCGACTCAGAGCCGATGGATCTGCTCTGAACCCATGTGTAAGAATGAAGGCGAGATGATCAACTCACATGGAACGTTATGATAAGTACATAACTTCTTTTTATAAATACTGAATACACAGTTGTACTCAAAAATAGGCCTTGTATATGCTCTGTACAATGCAGTCAGACAATTATTATCCCTCATGATGACATTTCCCATCATAAGAACCAAATGTCTCATCACATAGCAACATGATGAATCAAAATGATTCCCAAAGGAAAAGTTGTAAGGTATTAATACACTTAAGCCCTTGAGTACTTTATCATAATCTAATATTGTGTGTGATATATATACATATATGTTATACTGCGGTGGTGGTGCTGCTGCGGTAGTGTTGTTGCCTCACAGTAAGACGTTGTCCTGTTCGATTCTCAGCTAGAGCGTCTTCTGTGTGGAGACATGCGTGAATGGGCGTACCTTCGTTGAAGGTTGTGCGTCAGGGCCGGCAACTTGGCATGTAAAAATCTACTGCCAATCATTAGCAGACCAGAATTCTACTGTGGCGACCCCTAACCGGGAATAGCCAAAAGACACAACATATATATATATATATATATATATATATATATATATATATATATATATGTATATATATATATATATATATATATATATATATAGGTGAGATCATGCTGGGCTTAACAGAATATATTACACAGCATTTCTGTGTGCTGGATATAAGACCTGTGGATTCTGACAAACTGTGTACCACATTCATATAATAATGAATGGCATAGGCATCTTCCTCACAAGTAAACAGAAAGCCAATCTTTAAGTCATTAGCATATCTACTTATATCTAGTAGGAAGGTATAAAATACAATGACAATTAATACTGGGCCTAGGACTGAAGCCTAGAGTACACCAGTTTTAAGTGGTAAGTAGTCTGATTTGATACCATGTAACACCATTAACTGTATGTGGCCTTTTAACCAGGGCATAATCCATGATATATGGATTAATGTTGGCTCTTATCATTGCACTATAAATTGCTGAATAAGGAAGTGATTCAAATGATTTGGCCATGTCAAAATATATTATTCTTGTCCATAAGCCCATAAATGATGCCAATGTGATCTGATCATAAAACTCAATTAAAGTAGTTAGGATTGATCTCCCTTTTATAAATCCATTGTGAAAAATATCCAAAAGATCCAATTCTTTTTTTACTGTTTATCATGTTAATTAGGCAGCACTCAAAGCATTTGCCAAGAAATTATGTTAAACTAATAGGGAAATAGTTTTTTTTAATTTAATCTTGGGTCCCTTTCTTATAAATTAATGTAATATGATATATTTTCCAAAAATCTGTTATTTTACCTGAAAACAGAAGTTTATTGAAAATCAGTTTTATGTAGCAATATTGATGGATTTTTTCAGATCCCATTGAGATTTTTTTTTTAATACTTTGCAATGCTTTCCATATGGAGACTCTACTAATAAATGAAAAGGAAATTTCAGAGTATATGACAAACCCTGTATCGACATTATTTGACATAAAGTGGTTTCTACAGCAATTAATAAAACAGCAGTTGAATTAATTTACTATTACCCATAAGTCATAAATCAAGTTCACCTTCAATACACTAACTGGATTGATTATTAATATATTTATAGAATGTTTTTCAAATTGGATTTGTCCTGTGCTAGCTTTTCCTCGTAAGTTGATCTTCCCTATATGATTTTTTAATGAAAGTTACTTTCTGGTAGAATCCTGAGTCATTTTGTTCATACAACTTAAGAACTGTTTATAAGTCTTAAAATTATTTTCTTTTTATTCTAGAGATTTTTTTTCATTTCCCTGGTCCACCAAAAAGGAAATTTACTTTCAGATCTTTTGTATATATAAGATGCAGCACTATCAACACATTGTTATAAAATTCTGTCAAGAGTTGTATAACCATAAGTTTGATCTTCTTGGTTGATTTTCTGAGTTCTGATCAATAGTGTTCAGGGTTTGATGTAATTTCTGATAGTATATTTTCCCAGAGTCTTAACTTTTGGTCATGATTTTATAAGAACAAAACATATGTATTTCAAAATTAATTGAGTTATGACCAAAGTTCCTAGGGAATCAAAAACAGATACATTGAAACAGATGTTCCAACTTTTATTAATAATGATGTCAAGTATATTATTCTATCTTGTTTTGTCTAAGACTAACTGCTGCAGTCCATGAAAATATCCTATACCAATAAACTGCTTTGAATAAATAGCACTAGTAGTTAACCTATTCAAGTTTATATTAAGGTAGTTAAAATCACCCAGTAACAAAGTGTTTCATTCTTCACTATATTATCCAGTCTTGTTAAGTATTCTCAATATTTTGTTGGATCTAAAGATAGGTGATGATAACAAAGAATAAGTATGAGTGAATTGTGTGGAAAGAGGTCTTGAAGTTCAAGTATAACACATTCTAAAAATAGTCAATTAAAACTAGAAAGGATTTAATACTTATTCTGATGTCATGAACACAATCATCCCAGTAAATAAGCAGTATGAGATAGTAGACCAGGCATAATTTTCTTAACACATTATGACATTTATAAGCCTTAATGAAAATATAATTATTCCAAGCTGGAAAAAGAACAATCTCAGTAATTGTAAGTTAGACTGAGGGCCATTCATCTATCACAATCACATCCAGTATACCCGTTTCCACATGGTTTGAAATGGTAATATGTGAGAGTGTTCAATCGCGCCGTTTGTTCTTACAAATGGGTGTCGGAGCCGATCCTCGGCTCCGAGTCGGCCGCTTAGCAAAGCTCTGCATCTAGGAGAAGCTCGAGACCAACCTACCTCCCACAATTCCCTCTGCCTCTACCTCAGATCTAGTTTGCCGCTGCAACCGATCGCATCAAGTTTTTGAGCTCTGACCAACTTTTGGGAAGATAAGCTATTTTCTTCTGATTTTTCTTGTGAATTTCTTCTGAATTTTTGTAAACTTCTAAAATTAGTGTGTGTGTGTGTGTGTGTGTGTGTGTGTGTGTGTGTAGATCATCTTTTTTTTTGGTACGCTGATATATATATAACTTTATATATTCATATAGTTTCCTTGGGGCCTACCCCACCTTTGTTACTTGATATAGGATTGGATACCTGCATTATTACTGCTGTGTTTGTGTACCGTTAACCACTTTTCTTGACAGAAGTGTTGTTTCAGTTTTTTGTGCAGGTCTTGTTCTACAGGATATGTCTGAAAAAGCCAAGTCTGGTTTCAAGAGGTGTCAGTGTGGGCAAAAGATGTCTATCACTGACAACCATAGCTCCTGTGTCTATTGTCTTGGCCCTCTCCATCTACTAGAAGACTGTTCTATCTGTCATTCTTTTAGTGGAAGGGTCATGACAGATAGACGCAGGAAGCTTATTGATAGGGGTCTTTTGAAGCCTGCCTTCCAAGAGGCGCTTGACAAGTCGGACCAGGCTTCTAAGTCCTCGAAGGGGTCGAAGACATCAGAGCCTACGTCATCGGCTCCGGGTTCTTCGCTTAAAGTTCATTCACCGGTTCCACAGGCTTCGGGGCCGAGTGTCGAGCTTCTTACTGTGACCGAGCCTCGAGTCTTGGAACCAGTGTCGGAGCTTCCACCTCCTGCTATATTGAGATCGGTACTGTCCTCGGTTCCTTCGACCCGTTCTTCCAGGCCCCTTTCCGACACCGACGTAGATCGTGTGGTGCAGACGTTAATGGAGAACACGGCCCTGTCCAAGCTCATTTCAGTCTCCTCCCAATTGGTGTCGAGACTCGAAGGCCTTCCCTTATCTCCATCTGGTCCTCCTCCGAGGCCTACACAGCTTTTGGAGCCAGGAGATATTGATCTGATGATAGTGGAGCCCTTGGTGCCGGAACCGTCCCTTCCTCGGTCGGCACCGTTGACCTCGACTCCGTCGGAACCGTTAGCGGACTCGCGGAACCGACGATCTCTCCTTGGCTCCGGGACCGAGAGTCGAACCGATCTTTCGGTGCTGACTCTCCCCCTCGGTGCCTCGGCACGGATCACTTTGGCTCCGTCCTCGTGGTTGATGCCATTGGCCTCCACGTCGGAGACACTTCCGCATTCTTCGGAACCGGAGGAATCCTTGACTCGGGGTCCAGGGGCCTTTGACCTCATGAGGAAGGTATTGTCTTCTCAGACAACCACGTCAACGGAAGCAACTTCTCTCTCCCATAAAGGTCCGTTGTCTACTTCTGCACCCACGACTACCCATAAGCGTAGAGCACCAGTGTCTCAGCCACTCCCAGAGGGAGCCCCTTCTTCCTCGGAGGCCTCATCGGAAGCCCCTCCCGATGACGTTCCGAGGAAAAAGTTGTGCAAGAGGAGGCACTTAGATTCTCCACAAGAATCTTTAACATCGGATACTGCCTTAGATGAGTCAGAAGGGTCCCCAAAATCACCCTCAGAGGATGTCTCCTTTGCTGACATCCTGGAGATCCTGAAGCAGAGAGGTGATTGGCAGGTCCTACCCCCTTCTGAGGATGTCGGTTCTGCTGAAGGCATTTGGTGCTCGCCCTTCCTCCTCCTGGGTCACTCCGCCCTTCGACGAGTTAATGGAGTTAATTGCTCGAAGGGAGTGGGAGGCACCTGACACAGTAGAGCCAGTTCCCAGGAAACCTAACAAATACATAATTGCCCCTCAGGACAAGTCATACCTTACTAAGGGAATTCCAGTGGACGCTATGGTGGTGGCCGCAGCCACTAAAAAGGACATGTCCGAATCTTCCTCATCTGTCCATCCCCCTAACAGAGACTCTAGGACCATGGACAGATATGGGAAGCGCATTTTCAGTTCAGCGACTTTTTCCATGCGATCGCTGAACTACTTGACACACTTCACACGATTACAGAGGGATATAGTCAAGGAGTTGGGGGATACCCTCCAGGGTAATACAGATGCTGCTGTCTTGGACAAAGTTACAGCACAGCTCAACACCCTTACATCCATAGTGAACTCGTCCATGAGGCTCATCTCGTATGTGGCCGAAGGGTCGAGTAGGGCTGCAGCTTCAGCGATTGCTCTTCGTAGACAATCCTGGATGTGGCTGTGCTCCTTTGCGGAAGCCTTCAAGTCTTCCTTTACTAACGCCCCCTTTGATGGTGCCACTCTTTTTGGCCCCAAAGTAAAGGAGACCCTAACCCGGTGTGAGCAGGAAGGAAAGACTCTGTCTGCTGTCGGAGTCCGTTTTTCCACCCCATCCAGACCGTACCCCAAAGGGCAACGAGGTGGAAAGATGTGGTTTCGTAAACCCCAGGGTTCTTTCCCAGGCACACAGGGTGATGCCCCCCCCAGAGGCAGAGGAGGGGGCAGAAATGGAAGACGCCACTCTGGCGGCAGAGGGGGTCCGCAGAACCAAGGTGACAGGGATACTATCCCTGGTAAGCCTTTCCAGCACTCCTGAGAGGAGGCCCAACTGTCCTGCTCTGGAGGCAGTCGGGGGTCACTTAGCTTTATATCCTCAGGCCTGGCAAAGCCTTACTTCAGACAAATGGGTAAAAAGCAATATCACCAGAGGTTACAAAATCCCCTTTGTATTTCCCCCGTTACCACAAAGACGGTTCCCAGATGTACCACCCCATCTGCGAAAACCAGCAGCGATAGAAATCTCAAAGCTGCTAGAAAAAAGAGTCATCCAACCAGTCCTGGCGGACCAAAGAGGATCCGGAACTAACTCAAGGTTTTTTTTAGTTCCAAAAAAGACAGGGGACTGGAGGCTAATTCTGGACCTAAGCAATCTCAATACATTTGTGAAGAAAGAAAAGTTCCGGATGGTCACGCTTCAATCGATCCTTCCATTTTTACAGAAGGATGACTGGATGTGCTCAATAGATCTCAGGGACGCCTACTACCACATCAAGATGGCCAGAGTGTCCAGAGTTCACCTGCGCTTCCGGCTGGGAGCCAGTCACTTTCAGTTTCGGGCCCTGCCCTTTGGTCTAACCTCAGCCCCCAGGGTTTTCACCAAATGCATGGCAGTGGTAGCGTCTCACTTGAGATGCCTAGGATTCCGGGTGTTTCCATATCTAGACGACCGGCTCCTTACCGCCACCACCGAGCGTCAACTGATGCAGGACAGGGATTACACAATCAGCCTTTGTACTCTGTTAGGGATTTCGATAAATTTCAAAAAAATCTGCGTTACAGCCCTCACAGCATATTTCATTTATAGGCGCAGATCTAGATACCCGTTCTTTGCTAGTAAAACTACCCTCCGCAAGAATAGCTTCCCTACAACAACACGTATCTCTCCTACTATTATCCAAGAAGTCCCCAGCCAAACTAGTCCTAAAAGTCTTAGGGCTCATGTCAGCTTCCCTCATTGCAGTTCCCATGGGGAGGTTACACATGAGAATTCTCCAATGGCTGCTGTTCACACAGTGGTCATTCCAGCAGTTACCGCTGACACACGAGATTCACATAACAGATTCCTGCAAAGCACACCTGTCTTGGTGGTTACAGGATCACAACCTCATCAGCAGCCGACAGTTTGTGTTACCCAACTCAACAGCCACGGTGACCACGGACACTTCCCTGATAGGGTGGGGGGGCATCTTTCAGGGAAAGACAGTCCAAGGCGAATGGTCCAGCTTAGAGTTCAACCTGCACATAAATGTTCTAGAGATGAGGGCAGTGTTTCTAGCATTGCAACACTTCTCCCCCCTTCTACCTCTAGGGACTATTGCAGTACAGATGGACAACATGTCCGTAGTCTGGTACATAAACAAACAGGGAGGAACCAGGTCTTACCAGTTGTGCAGAGAGGCCATGAGAATTTGGCAATGGGCAGAGTCCACGGGTCGCTTTCTAATAGCAATGCACATCCCGGGGTTATCCAACGTCATAGCGGACAGGTTGAGCAGAGCCATCCTGTTACCTCACGAGTGGTCCCTCAATCAGAAAGTGGCGGAAAGGATTTTCCGCAAATGGGGCCAGCCTTGCTGCGATCTGTTTGTGTCTCCAATGAACACCAAATGCAGAAGCTACTTTGCCCTTTTACCCCCTTCAGGGGATGTCCCCAGGGACGCTCTGATTCACGATTGTCCCCCGGGTCTCCTGTACGCTTTCCCTCCTATACCACTGATCCCAAAATTTCTTCAGAAAGCCAAGGACCAGGAGAGGACTATAATTCTCATTGCCCCATTCTGGCCTCGACAGATCTGGTTCCCCTTTCTTCAAGCCCACCAAATGCAGGAGCCCTGGATTCTGGACCCAGTGCCAGATCTGCTGACTCATTCATCAGGAGCTCCTCACCCGTCGCTCCTATCCCTCAAGTTAGCAGCCTGGCTGCTCCGCTTCCCTACTTAGCCAGGTCTGACCTTCTCTCTCCGGCGGTCCAGAACATTCTGGTCGCCTCCCATAAGGCTTCCACTACTAAAATCTATACCAGTAAGTGGAAATGTTTCATCCACTGGGCGAGTACACAGCATTTGGATCCTTTAGTAGCCCCCCTAAACAAGATTTTGGAATTCCTGTCCATTCTGTTTCACCAAGGAGCCTCTACTGCCACTTTAAAAGTTCACTTGGCCGCTATTTCCAAATTTCACATAGAAGAAAACGGGGCTCCCATTATGGCTTATAGGCTTTGTAAAGCCTTCATGAAAGGGTCCTTTCATCTCAGACCAAGAGTTAGGTTACCTACAGCTCCTTGGAATCTAAATTTACTCTTATCCCAGTTAATTTTACCACCCTTTGAACCAGCTTCTTCCTGTTCCTTAAAGTTCTTGTCCTGGAAGACTCTTTTTCCTAGTAGCTATCACTTCAGCCAGACGAGTATCAGAACTTCAGGCACTTTCCATCAAGCAGCCATATTTAATTTTTCACCCTGACAGGGTATCATTACACACCAACCCTTCCTTTCTCCCTAAGGTTTGTTCGGTTGCCAACATTAATCAGTCCATTGAGCTTCCTACATTTTTCAAGAACCACTCCAACAAGCTGGAATATATGTTACACAAATTGGATGTTCATAGACAACTCAGATTCTACCTGGATAGAACTAAGGACCATAGGAAAGCGGACCAACTCTTTATAGCCTTTGCGGACAACAAAAAGGGCATGGCAATGACGAAGCGCACACTTTCTAAATGGCTAACTGATTGTATAACCTTCGTGTATTCTGCTTCAAACCAGAATTTGCCCACCAAACCAAAGGGACATTCTACTAGGTCAGTTTCCACATCTCTGGCTCATGCGGCTCGTCTGCCATTGGACACTATTTGTGCAGCCGCCACTTGGTCTAAACCGCATACATTCATCACTCATTATAAAGTTGATAGGACTTCCAGGGATAGAGCATCTTTTGGTTCCACTGTGCTCAGGAACGTTCTTCCGTAAGTCACTCAGGGTAACGGAGCTAGGGACGCTACCCATTTGTAAGAACAAACGGCGAGATTGAACACTCTCACATAAAGAAGTTATGTCCTTACCATAACGTTCCATGTGGAGTGTTCATCTCGCCTTTGTTCTTACATCCCCACCCTCCCACCCTCAGGTCTGGAAGAACGTACGGATTTAGAAGTTTGGTCTGTTTGTCTCCCACTAGTGGTCTCTCTGTTGTTCCTACTGGCTTGAACTAGTTACTGCTCCTTATGTATACTTATGTATCCCTTTTATGCTTGATTACCTTTGTTATTGCTGGATCTGGTCTTGTTTTGCAAACTAGATCTGAGGTAGAGGCAGAGGGAATTGTGGGAGGTAGGTTGGTCTCGAGCTTCTCCTAGATGCAGAGCTTTGCTAAGTGGCCGACTCGGAGCCGAGGATCGGCTCCGACACCCATTTGTAAGAACAAAGGCGAGATGAACACTCCACATGGAACGTTATGGTAAGGACATAACTTCTTTATATAAGTCATTTGTACCTACATAAACAGGTATTTCATTATGTTTTGTCTTGACCTTAAATAATCTAGGAAACAAACTTTCCAGATATGTTGACCTTAAACCAAGAAGTACCCTGACAGTCAACTTACTGCTATTAGGTTTACTCAAGATTATAGCAGTAGGACATAACATTAAGTTTCCTAAGATGCATATCTCACAGTCAGTGGATTTGTCTTCAGTTCAGTCCAAATGTATTAACACTAGAATTTTTACTGATTAGAGGACCTAAATCTGTGATATTTTTGACAAAAAAAGGTCTGTAGTCCTTTCCTTAAATATATTTTAGCCTTTTTCCTGTGGTTAATAGTTGACAACTCTACATTAACACCATTGCTAAAAATAGTATTCCTTTCTTTAATGTGTGTTGAAGGTTGATCAGTAGTGCCACAAATTTCATTATTAATTTGAAGTCTGTGCATGTGATCTCTTTAGTTTATACACAATTTCCAGCTGAACATTTAGCTTTTCTACTTGAGGTCTGTATTTTTATTTTCCTCACTATTATTCCTATTCCTTTTTCATGATTGGGCATTTCATGCTGACCTCACAATATAGAGCCTGCAAAGTGATAGGGACATTGTTATTACCATGCTGAAAGTCAGTGTTATTCTGTCTTTTTTGTATACTGTCCTTACTAATCCCTAACACATTGTTCTCTATATCTTTGCCTTCTCAGTGATTACAAGAGGCATATTGTCAGAGGCTGTGCAAAGAAAAAAGAGAGTTTGTTAGAATTAGTAGATGCCAATACTTTGTTCGTTTGCAGTGATATGCCATCAAATCCACTGTGTTTCACTGTTATCACTTAAGTTAGATAGTGGCTAACAGTTCATGTCAAGATGACATAAATCTTTAACATATTGTTACTATTACAAACAGCAGCACCCATTCATTTACTTTAGGTAAAAAGGGCAGAAGCAAAGTTAAACACAAACATAGCTCAATACTAAGTATTAATTCTAGCTCTATGATGAAGAAGAAGAAGAAGAAGAAGGAAAACAGGACAATACATAAAAATAAGAGAATTAAATATGAAGCCACTGATACGTCTGAAGCTGTTATTAAACCTATAGCACATAGCACTGATTTGAGTGATAACAGAAAAATAGAGAATGGACTTGATGGCACTTCACCTATCCCTCCAGTTTTGTCAGCTTTGGAAGATGTTTTTGTCACTGCTTGCAATTTACTGCCCCGCCCAAAATACAGCCAGATTGTATGAAGTTCAGTCTTTCAAGTTATTATGTACCAATTCCATATGTAATCCAGCTACTGTTAAACACTTGTTTTAATTCTAAGCCATCTTCTTCTGATAAGGATGGGAAAGCTTTTTATAATTTTGGGGAAAAAAGTATATGCTTTTACATCTTTACATTTTAGAATTCTGTTCCTTCAGGCTCATGTATTTAAGTTAATCCTGGCTAATTGTGAAAGTATGAGGAATGTTTTGGCCTCAGTTACCTCTTATGAGGAAAAGTCTGCATTGTATAATTTATTTTTCTTCAGTTTCACAAGGCTCTATTCATTGCTTAAGGTACATTGTTCATACCATGTTAAAAAAAAAATCAGTATTTGTATGACTGTTTGGATACTACCTCAAAGGCTGTTGGAACTGGAGCTGTTTAAGGAGGTTTGCCTGGCTACATGTCAGCATTTCCCAAAATATTTAAAAATGTGAAATTTTGAATTCTCCCTTGATTAGAGATTTAGTTTTGGGACAGTCTGCTGCAGAAGTTATCAACATGTGTGCGAGAGAGGGAACCTCTTAAGATTTTTCAACCCCTCCCCTTCTCTTAAGTTTTGTAAGGAAGTCTCTGCTCCATTGTCTAACTTAAGAAAAAGCAAAATAAACCATCACAGCAGAATGTTGGTAAGCAGACATTTAAAAAGCAGTGGTAGGGAAGTTCCAAAAAAAAGGGAGGAAGTCAGAATAGCTATATGAGGGTTCTTGTTCTCGCTCCCTACCCAGCCTGGCAGTCTTTTAATCCTCCCAAAAAGTGTGAATCTCCATTTTCTCTTTGGCAAGAAAATGTTTCAGATGGATAGGTCCTGAATATGATCCATCGAGACTACAGATGGCAATAGGAGGCTCTCTTCCTTTCCAAGAGATTCCTCCTCATCCGGCACAACAAACTCTTCCTTTCCCCCTGTTTTATATCACATGCTGTCTCTGGAAGTAATAAAAGCTGTTCTTTTTCCTCAATTACAAGAAGGGTTTTATTCAAGAATGTTTCTGGTGCCAAAGAAGAAAGATTTTTGGAGACCGATCTTGGATCTTCTTTTTCTGACCCAGTGTGTGATAGTGCCCAAATTAAAAATACTTTCACTTCATAACCTGTTACCCCTTATTCCTCATTCAAGTTTCATAGTGACCTTAGATTTAAAAGATGTATATCACTGCATTCCTGTTTATCCAGATTGCAGGTGTTTCTTAAGGTTTTGAGTGTCTAGATCATATTATCAGTTCCCTCTGTTACCCTTTGAACTATCTACTGCTCCAAGAGTGTTCACAAAGTATCTAGCTTCTGTGATAGCCCACTGCAGATTGCAAGATAACCTAATTTTCCTGTATTTAAAAAACTTGCTTATCTTTGCAGAATCATTTTCAATATGTAAGGTGTGATGCCCCTGCACTGGCCCAGTAATCAAGGAGCCTCAATCCTCACCACTGGCAACAGTGGGGAATGTACACACTGGGAGGATGACAAGTACACAGACAGTAAAGTGCAATTTCCCTTAAGAGCACACAGAGATCACAGTCAGTCTGGGGATGGTTTCTCACTCTTTCTCCAGATCCCCAATAAGACTTCCCACTGCACAGCTTTAGGATTGAGATCTCAGCTGATTGGCCAAGCCAAAACCTCAACACCCTGTCTGTCCAACCAGTGCTTCGTATCCCTGCCCAAGTAGCTGACACACACACACACACACACACACACACACACACACACACACACACACACACACACACACACACACACACACACACACACACACACACACACACACACACACACACACACACACACACATACACACACACACACACACTTTGAGATTTTATGTATATACAAACACGCACACACACACACACACACACACACGCACACCTGGGAAAGGCTGGCACAGGTTTACTAGCTATGCTCCCTTCTGCCCAGACTGTAAGGTAGTTCCAGCTCCCACCAATCAACTCTTTATCAGCTACTTAAGGGCCTTAACAAAAGCTGTCCAATCCTACTGTGTAATGTTACTATTATCCAAATGGTAGTCTGACCAAGAGCAAGGCTGTTTAGGAGTGGCCTGTACAGTGTCACCAAATAGACATGCAAGTACTTTAAGAGCTTAAATATGTGTCACAGATATCAGCCACATAGTTAGGTTTAAATATATTTAATAATAAAAGAACAAGACAATACTAAATATATATTCACAGTGATTTCAGAGTTCAAAATCACAAGAAATATTTAAAACAACATTGCAGGATAGTCTCAAATAAAGAAAGAAAACATATAAGCTCTACTTTACTATATTCCTATCTGAATATAAAAGTTAATATGCCCTAAAATTTACTTACAGCAAGGCAAGTGCAGAATGTGGTGATGAGTGGATGTTCTTACTAGGTCAAAGACAAAATACAAAATTCACAGTCTCTCTTTGAGAGAGTTATTAAATTAATATCAACTATTACTGATGAGTTAGCTTGGATGGCATCACTTTTTGTCACCTGACTTCAGTTCCCAAGCTAAACCCCTATTTGTAGCATTTGACATCTCCTTGTGAAAAATACAGATCTCTCAGATGTTTGAAGACCCTAGAAGTCATAAAACAATAAAACACTTCTGCATCTCAAACCTAGTAATTACTTCTCTTCCAAGACAATACAAAAACTTCTAGCTGTAGACATTGTGTCTGCTACTGAACTGAAGCTGAGAGATAACTTTTATAGCACAATCATAAAACAATTTAGTTTTAACTTATTTTCTTGACGTTTTGCAAATTAACCCTCTATGTTCAAGTTTCTACTGTTAAAACATATACATTTTTATTCTAAGCCAGCAGGGCATGCTGTGGTTACATTTTAGCTCAGTGCATTACACCTTTACACACACTTCTGTATGAATCATATTAATATTCACAAATGAAATAGAATTATTTACAAAATTCCAGATAGCTGGACTGGCAGTATTTCCCTATGTCACATCAGGAATCTCCCTTTCTCCTGTAAGGCATCTCCTACACAGGTTGGTATTCCAAGAGAACATTCAAAAGTCTTTTATGACTCCTTATCACAGGATTGTTTTTCCTGAGGTGCCTGCTGCATACCTCAGTACAAAGAGCTTTTCTTCTACAGGAAAAATAATAGATTTACATTTAGATGTGGTTTTCCATCCAGACTTCAGTTTCTGCAAGGAAATACCTCTGGGTTCTGGTTCTCATGGCATCAGTGATTATCATGATACCTCTTGCATGACTCCACATGACAAAGATACAATTGTATTTGATATATCTTTGGTTCCAACTTCAACACCCATTGACTTTTCAAGTTTGAGTCTTATAAAAAGGAAGGTCACGTGGTGGAAATGTCAACATTTTCAGAATCCAGGTCTTTCATTCTCTTCATCTTCTCCAAAGCTGTCAGTCACAATAGAACCCTTAGACTTTCTTGGGGAGTAGTA
Organism: Protopterus annectens; assembly: GCF_019279795.1. Lineage (NCBI taxonomy): Eukaryota > Metazoa > Chordata > Ceratodontiformes > Protopteridae > Protopterus > Protopterus annectens. The sequence continues at coordinate 927,364,325 of NC_056746.1, forward strand.
TCAATGGGCATAAAAGTGCAGGGTGTTTGGGACAAAAAATAATAAATCACCAAACAGTTGCTATCTCTTATAAATGCTCTCATCTCTCTGAATCATATGTGGTCCCTCGGGCCTCTTCAAGTGTTTACATACATAATCACAGTGATGTGGTACATACTCAAGCAAGGGGAAACCAGATCTTTCCCCAGTTACCAACTAGCCATAATAGCACTATTTACAGACATCTTGCTTTCTATTAGAGCAAAATTGTGTGGCAGACAATCTGAGCAGAACCAGGGCATACCCTCATGAATGGAAACTAAATGAGGGATTCTTCCAAGATTTGATCCATATATGGGGATGAGCTCAGGTAGAATTTCTTGCCTCCTGTCCAAAAAATCAGCTGGCAAAATTATTTTCCTGGATTCCAAGCAGGAAGGCCTGGAAGACAAATGCCTTTTCCTTTTCTTGGACAGGAATGTTCCTTTATGCTTTTTTATCCTTTCAGTTGATTTCCAGGGTCATTTTGAAGATTCAAAATGACACTTTAAAGATTATTTTGTTGACTCCCTTGTGGCACAGGAAACACTGGTTTTCATTTCTTTTGTAGTTGGCTAGGGGTAATTACCAGAAGCTTCCTTAAGTACTTAGGTTTACCCATACACGATTAACTGCCTTCCTGAATGATAAGGTCTTAATACATTTTAGGGATCTGTCTTCTGAGGAAATGCTGCAGGTATTGACGGAGGCAAGAAAGCCTTATATATTAGCAAAGGGAAAAAGTTTTCTGGTTACTGCCAAGAAAAACAGCACCCATACAGAGTGAGTGTTTCTCTTGTTTTACAGTATTTTTGTAAGTTGTTATCCTATAACCTGTCTTACTTTTCAATCAAGCTTCATTTGCTGTTCATTTTAGCCTCTCTGCCCATGGATTCCCTGCTTTCAATGCAGTCCCATGTTAGCATGTTTTTGAAAAGGATTTTGCATAAGATGCCTCCCAGAAAACCAGTGGCTGCTCCTTGGGATCTTAATGTTGTGTTAAAAAAATGCTTACACTTGCTCCATTTGAACCAGCTCATCAGACTGACTTGAGGCTCTTAACATGGAAAATAGTTTTATGCATTGCTCTGACTTCTGGAAGAAGAATATCTGAGTTGCAAGTCCTCGTGGTGGGTCAGCCTTATTTCATTTTCCACAAAGACAGAGTTTCTTTGAGACCAGTGCTTTCCTTTATGACTAAAGTTGTAACCAAGTTTACTTTAACTCAGTCTATACATCTTCCTCTCTTCTTTCCAGAACCAAAAAATGAGGGAGAAAGGATATTTCATACCTTAGATGTTCACAAACAATCAGAAACTGTCTTGACAGAACAAAATCTTTCAGAACTTTTGACCAGTTGTTAATTTCTTCTGAAGATAAGAAGAAAGGACAACCAGTGTCAAAGCAGACTATTTCCAAATGTTTTTCTCAGGCTGTTACCTTTTGTTATTTCCACCACAACAAAACTATTTCAGGCAGGGTCAAGGTTCACTGTATCAGGGCCTTGGCTTTATCTATGGCTTTTTGGACAGGATTCCACTCTAAAAGTATTCCAGAAGCAGCTATTTGGTCCTCTGTGCATTCTTTTACAACACACTATAAACTAGAATTCCTTCTCCACATCTAGGACAGACTTTTTTGTTAAGACCATTCTCTTTCCTCCCTTAGTTTTTTTAAGCTATGGCAATCTACCCTTATAGCTTAGACGACTGCAGCAGTGATCATAATGAACATAGTACAGTTGTGTAAGTAAACTTACTGTAACAGTAGATGTTCAGTTGATCACTGCTGTAGTAGTTGCTACTTCCTTCTACCCCTCTTATTTTATTTTTCTTTTTTTGCCAGGGTGTGGATATCTATTTCTTGTTTTCCTATCAATGTCCTCTCAGGGCTTAGTATCTCTCTCTCAGCAAGTAATCTTTGAAAGGCTTGGTGCCAAAACCTGAAATGTTGTCAGCTCACCTTGAGCTGACTAACAGTTTGGGTGCTTGGAAGGTGCCCTGAAGCTTTAGAAGCTATCTAGCTATTATATCATACGCAGAATATAACCCATATAGTTTAGGTTACTGCAGCAATGATTATTCAAGCATCTACTATTATGGTAAGTTTACTTCTACAACTGTATTTTCCTTCACCTAATATTTCAGAGTTGGTGCGGGATGTGTAATTGTTGTTTTGAAAGTATTTTACATTCAAAATATACAAAATGTAAGTATTTAATAATGTCTATAGACATGCAGGCACACCATATATATATATATATATACACATGCAAACATGCAGAGACATAGAGACACAGTCTTTCACACATATACAGATACTAAGATCTATGCGCATGCGCACAAAACACACATGCACAAACAGGTGCAGAGGCACAGGCACATAGACTCACACAGACACTCACACACACACACACACACACACACACACACACACACACACACACACACACACACACACACACACGTATGAATGAAAACACACATACACACACAGACACACATGAATGAAAAAAATACCCACACACACACTCTGGTTCTAGTAAAAGTAGTAGTTACTTGCTTTAGTTCTGATTTAATTTTTCACTGCTTACTAACAAGAACTTTTTTAAGAGCTGCAGTTTAAAATTGAAAAGAAAATGGCAGGTCCTTATATCTGATGCTGCTGGGGAATTACTTGCATTAGCTCTGTTATTTTTATTTTTATTTATTTATTTTTTTAATTTTATTCTTCTTGCTCAATAACTGCAGTTTTTTAAGAGCTGTTCTTACTGAAGGGAAAGGAAATGGTGATCCCAGTAAAGGATTTCAATCTCGGCACATGGATTTCATGATATAGTAGGAGTCCTCATTTTTACCATGCGTTTCCTGTACTTTAATTTGCTGATTTTGAAGACTGAATGTCCAGTGGAGATCCATTTTCTAAGCCAAATTAAAACAGATTCTAGATAGAGAGCACTCAGTAATTCAAGCTGACAGTATTGCGGTTTGTAAATGCAGGTTTTGGTGATTCCTCTGGAATAAAACACAAGTTTACATGAAAATAACATGTTTTTTTCCAAAGCTCAGACAGCCCATGTTCAATTTTTGTGTTTTTCGACTTTTCCCGGTTAGGGGTCGCCACAGCGGAACTCCGGTCCGCTAATGATTGGCAGTAGATTTTTTTACGTGCTGGCTTGCCGGGCCTAACGCACAACCTTCAATGAAAGAATGCCCATTCACGCATGTTGCCACACAGAAGACGCTCTAACTGAGAATCGAACAGGCAACGTCTAACTGTGAGGCGACGACGCTACCGCAGCACCACCACCGCAGATAGACAGCCCTTGTTCAATATTTTCTTGTATTTTTCCTAGAAAACATGGAAAATAAGTGTCCCTGCTGACTACTAAAGCACACCCAATAATTACATTTACAGGCCCTATAGACAATACTTACATGAATAAAAATGCATTTCATTCTTTAGACTTACGGATCCAATTTACTTTTTGGTCATGGAAGTAGTATTAAAAAATGCAGTAAGGTGTATGTCAAACAATATTCATAAACACAGTGAAACAGAACTGAAAAACAGATACACTTAAATATTACTTGTGATTGTACTTTAATGTATTTATTTATCTACAACCACTTCTGCGCTATGTCTTGTGCCTGTGCGAGTGTGGCTGCTGAAAAGCTTGTCAGCTTCAGGGAAATGAAGAAGCTCTCGCCTACCCTTTTCAGCATAGTTGTTAGATACTGCTTGTGGAGAAGCAGTGCCTTGCTTCTTATTGGAGAATAAATATGTCAGATTCTTAATAAACTCCACTCACAGTCCTTTGGTCTGAGCAATGAAACACACAAGCTCTTACCAAATCTCAGGACTGTGTGGTACTAAATTTACACGTTAAGCCATACTGTTATTATTGTTTAATTTTCTGTTTATTTCAAAAGAGTAAAGCAGAAACTACATACAGAAGAACACCACAATATAAAACTGATTTTTTACGGGCAGCTTACAAAACTGTAGTGTATTTGCTGGAATTAAAATGGATGTGAATTCAACAAGGCAAAAGCGATGCTCTTAAAACAACTTATAAACTACTACCATTTGTTTATTGTAGCTATGAACAATAGCTGGCTTTCCAGATGCCTTGCAGTTTTCTGTTGAACTGCATATTTCCTGCTGAGGGACTGGTGTGTTTTGCTGAGTGACTGATGTGTTTTGCTATATATGTAGCAACAGCAATCATTTTAAAGTGACAGAAACAAAAAGTACTTCAGAAAAAAAAAAAAAACACAAGACTTCCAAAGCTTAATTTTCATTACAAAAGACAACTCTCTACAATGTACAAGTAGTGTGAATCTGTCAGATTCCTTCTACTGACTTAGCTGTTGACCTCAGTGCAGATAATGGGCATGTCAGATTTTATGAAGCAAAGAATTTCAATAATTTGACTGACTGCAGGAGAGAACAGACAATTGATCGGTATAAAATGCAATCAAAATATTTTTAAAATAATTTATTGAGAATTTGTATTTTGGGTACTATCAAAATGGAGGAACAGATAATCAGAATGCCTTGCAGTTACTGTCATGAGCGTCTGTCTTATTTGTACATTGTTGATGACTGTCTCTAGTGGAACCTGTGTGAAAAATCTGGCTTTTACACTGGGGGAAATCCCGCAGGAAATCGCATTTCAGAATCAGGGTACACATGCTACACTGATTATTGTGGGTTAAAAATGGATATGTACATGGAGGGAGGTGTTAGTTGGTTGGTTAGCTAGTTAGTTAAAATGGGATAGTCTGACTGGGCAGGACCCATTTGGAGGCCTGGGGAGAATGCAGCATAATTACACTATAATATACAAAGACACAGCAGTAGAGGTATTGGCAGTTACTGAATAGATTACAATAAACAAAGAGTAGGAAAAATTACATTCACAGAATACAGCAATACAGGTATATTGGCAGTTACAACATAATACCGAGAAATAGTGGACTATATGAAGCGGCAAAAACACTTGTAGATAGGTACAAACTCACAAATTTATTAGCATAAACGCAAATCAAGATAAGTTCACAGCGTTTTTGTCCACAAAAATGTCAGACTTCATCAGATACAGTCAATGCTTGACACCAGGTGGTCTTGCAGACTGAGATTTAGATGTTCCCTGTTTTCCTTTTAAAGAGGTCGTGTTATTACGGAGCTTCTCTTTCGTACATGTCATGTTGTAGGGGCGTGTTTTACACCCCAGTAATACAAAATTTGATCAGGTGAAGTTAATCCACAACAAAAGTTACAACATAATATAAATGACTTGTTTGTTGTCTATCGTCTTTCTTAGTGTAGTACCTGTAAATGAGACATTCGTCAGGATTTAATAAAATCTGTGTAGACAACATGTAGAGCCTGCATGGAATGTACCCATGTACATGGCCACAGTTCATCCTCGGCAGCGCGACATGCATATTAATGATGACATGCTGCTGAGGGAGAGCATAGGAACAGGGATATTGAATCCATGTAGGGAGAAGTGTAGAGGCTATTCCATGGTTGTGGATGCCTGGTCAGATGTTATGTACAGGGTGAGGCTCCCTGTAATGTTCTCCACTACTATTGAAATGCTGTGAAGGTTTCTTATATGTGTGATATATTATTATGTGTTTGTTATAATATTTAAATTATTATTTTTTGTTTTTTACTGTGTGTTTGTGTGGCACAGTGCGCAGTGCAGCAATGCCAAGCTTTGCTTACATATAGACAGCTGACACCTGCTACACATCTAAAAATAGAAACTGGATGTAATTAATTAAATTTAATTTTTTTTTAAATTGCAGTTTGCATGGTGTGGAGCCCAGCAAAGCTGAGTGGCACTCATACATACATAGCAGACACCTGGCAGACATCTAAAAGTAGAAACCAGATGTAATTAATTATTTTTTCTGGTTATGTTTAAGCTTGTTTGCATGGTGCGGTGCTCAGCAATGCTAACAAATAGCCTAGTAGTATATGTGAAGGTTTACTAGTTTTCATAATATCCAAGTAGCTAAATGGGTAGAGTTACGGCTTAATGCTTAGTAGGTCCTGGGTTCAAGTCCGTAGTAGTCATAACATGTCTGTAATTTAATTTACTGTTGTTTAATTTTAAAAACAAAATTGATAAATATGGCAATGCTGCATGGTGCTAAGCACTGCTTAAACACACTAATGGCTACTACTGTTTGCGCGGTGTTAAGCTTCATTAAAACCACGGTTGTGCAAGTTTTTGCACTGCTGAGCTCTGCTTAATTGGTTTGTGCAATGCTGCTCATTTTTGAATGTTGCTGAATGACATGTAAGGGTGGGAAAATAGCCTATATTAAGTGCAATAGGAAAGAATTTTGCACCATTCTTTGGAGTCTGTTTATCTGTTGATATGCCAGGCGGTGTTGGAGAGGGTGTGCACTTTTGGGCACAGAGATGGGGTGTGCAGGAGTCCAGGGTTTTTGTTAGGCTCCTGGTGTGCAGTCATGAACACAGGCTGATGCAGGATGGTTTCCAGGGCTCAGAATGTAAGGCTGAAGCCTGGGATCAGTTGGGCCAGGGAACTTACCAGTGCTACTGATATCCCCCGCACTGGTGAGCAGTGTCGTCACCGTTATGATGACCTGAAGAGGAGAAAGAGGGGATCCTTGGACACCTGGGCCCAAGAGGCTAGGGTTGGGCATGCCCCGCAAATATGTAAGCATGTTTTCTACTGTTTTACCAAAATGCAAGATGAATGTGTGCAAAATTGGTATGCATAATGGTGTGCTTCTCTCCCAACAGCTGCAGCTGAGAGGACTTGACATTTTTAGTCTTACACTGGGTGCCTGGCCAGGTTGTGCCATGAGTGTGGTAAATAAGGATTTATTATGTTAACTGTAGTGCAATAAGCAATAAAGAATAAAGAAATGTACTGCAATAAAGAATGCACAATAAAAACTGTAGTGAAATAAATGGGCAATTAGAACTGTAATGCAATAAATGAACAATAACAACTGCATTCCAATAAACAATAAACAATGCTAGTAACAGTAAGCAAAATGGTGTACTGCTGGATTGTGGTGTCATAACATAATTGCAATAGAACTGTATGCATTGCATGTCTGTGGTAAGGGTGTTGCAGTCAAGTATAACACTGTAATGGATGTTAGAATGCAAAACTAATGGCCTGCAAACTGTATTGCTCAACTCATAGTATGGTCCAAGGCTGTCTCCAGGCCAATTTCAGTCACATAATGCTCTCTGTTCCTCCTACTTCAGGTAAAAAAGGCATATGGGTGAGGAATCCCACTCTATGGGCAGATATTATGTGTAGACTTTACAGAGAATTATCAGCAATACCAATAAAATGTTAAGCAGCATTGTGGTTTCCTAAATAAATCTGTCTTAATATTTGCAGTATGGCTATATTCATTGCATGTGTGTTTAATGTCACTGCAGTCAGGTATAGCACTGTAATAGGTCTAGAATGCAAAAGGAATGTCCTGTAAAATATATTGCTCAGCTCATAGTGTGGTTCAAGGTTGTCTGCAGGCCAGTTTTAGTAACATAATGCTCTCATTTTCTCCCACTCCCAGAACAAAAGGTATATGGTTGAGGAAGCCCACGTTATGAGCACATATTATGTGTAGATGTCACAGATAGTTATCAGCAATACCAATAAAGTGTTAAGCAACATTGTGTTTTCCTGAATAAATCTGTCTTAATATTTGCTGTAGGGCTGTATTCATTGCATGTCTGTACTAAGTTGATGCAGTCAGTTGTTACATTATTTGCAGATCTCCCCTGCAGCCACAGCTATTGGGTTCTACTCCCATGCTTGCCAACTAAGACACGACAGCTGTCTAGTTTACTTACTGTACACAAATATGCCTCAAGTGTAATGATTTCTTGTAATGTAATTAAAACTGCCTAATCTGTCTGTCACATAATTACCAGATAAATGATTACCTGGAATGCAATGTATTACAAAATCCATTTACAGAACACCTTAGTAGTTATACAAGTCCACATTATGTGAAATTGCTCTGTGTAGTTGTGTACCTGTATTTGTTAGGGCTTGGCCCATACAGTCCCATGCTATCAGTGTCAGAGGTATGTATGTGCTACATCAGCTATAGGCGAATTGTAGACACTGTACTCAAAACTGACACTGCACACCTGTAGAAGTATGTATCAGGGGTATCATCTGCAATGTCAATAATGGAATGTTTTTCTCTCTCTCACCACCCCTTATCTTTATTTATTATTGATATTTATTATTATGATTTAATATTAACATATTTTGTTAAACTAACTATATTTTGTTAAAATGTAATTTATTATTGTGATATATTATTATGATTCAATATTAACATATTTTGTAAAACTGTTTTGTTGGTCTTATGGTTTAATTCTTACTGGCTTGCTGTTAACATACTGACTGTTATGTTACTTAATGTTGTGTTACACATAATATACATTAAAATGTTTATTTATTTATTTATTTACATTTGTTAACCGGGAGAGTCCGACTGGACACAGGTCCATTTTCAGCAGAGGCCCGGGGAGAAAAGCTCCACATTAAATATTATTTGCATTATCCAGTTAAAAAAACATAGCATTTAAATATAGACGTTAGTCCAGTTAAGGAAACAAGACAAGAAGAAAACAGATGTAAAACAGCTGTAGAGCATAGTACAATTTTAAAATATGGTGACATATACTAAACATGGTTAAAATGTAGTTGAGATTCATCAGTGAACAATTGATACAAACTGTTTTTGAGGTACATAACAGCCATTAGCAGTTGTTGCTACAAGAAGCTAGTATTATGTGGTAGGTAGCTGGGAACATGAGTAGCCAAGCTTGCTAAGAGTAGGTTGTTGATAGGGGCTGAGAGAGGTAGTGGGTGGGGGAGTGGATGGTATTAGAGGGGGGTTGCAAGGGCATATCTGGCAAGTTTTGAAGTATGATTTTAGTAAGGATTTAAAGTGGGTGCAAGAAGTCACAGAGGTAATTGAGGATGGGAGGGAGAGCCAGAGTTTGGCTATAGTGCAGGAGAATAATGCTTCTCCAGCAGAGTTAATGGCTCTTGTGACCTGTAGGATGTTTTTGTGGCTGGATCTTAGTGGTCTCATGGTTATGTAGGGTTGGAGTAGATTCTGGAGGAGTGGAACTTTTAGTGGTTGGTTTATTAGTTTGAGGGCAAGTGTGAGTTGGTACCATTGAAGGAGGTGGGGGAGCTCTAGCCAGCCCATTTCTGTTAGTGAGAGACAGTGGTGAGTACGGTAGGAAGCCCCTGTGGCGAATTTGGCGATTTTGTTGTAGCAGCTTTCGAGCTTATTTAGATCGCATTGTCTAAGGTTAGTAAATATTGGAGAGGCATAGAGTAGGGTAGAGATAAGATGAGAATTTGCTACAGAAATTTTAGCTGCTTTGGTAAGTAGTTGCTGATTTCTATTTAATGCTTCTAGTTTTTTGTGCACTTTTTTAATGGTCATGGAAATGTGAATGTCAAAATTCAGTTTATTGTCTATTTCTACTCCTAATAATATGGTGTGTTCTGTAGGGTGGATGGTGGTGTTGTCTATTGCTGTGATGTTAAAGTGAGAGCTGTCTATTTAAGTTTGGTGGGTTGGAAGATTAGTAATTTTGTTTTGTTTGGGGTGAGTATTAGTTGGGCATCGGATAACCAAGTTTCAATAGAAGAAAATGCTTCCTGTGTGACTTTTTGCAGTTCTGGGAGGGAGTGGGCTGTGCAGATGATGGTAGAGTCATCTGCATATTGTACGAGTGTGCCATGTGTTGTGGCTGAGGCTAGATTACTGGTGAAAATAGAGAAGAGTAGGGGGTCCCAGGATGGACCCTTGGGGAACTCCTATGGAGACTGGTAGCTGGGGGGATAGGTTGTCCTGCCAAACAACTGCTTGTTGGCGGTCAGATAGGTAACTCTGAAACCAGTTGATGACTGGTTGAGAGAAGGATAGGTTATTGAGAAGAGAGATGAGTTGTTTCTTTGGGACCATGTCGAAAGCTTTAGAGAGGTCTAGGAAGGTAGCTGAGGAGAGATAACCTGCATTTTTATTTTGTAGGATAGTGTTAGAGAAAGAGAGTAAGGTGGAGGTGGTGCTGCTATGGTTAGGTCAGAAACCATGTTGTGTGTTGGAGAGGAGGTTGTTAGCAAGGAGGTGATCTGAGACTTGAGAATGAATGCATCTCTCTAGTATTTTGGAGAGTGGTGAGAGAATAGCTATGGGGCGGTAATTGGTTAGATCTGTGGAGGGGCCTCCTTTGTGTAGGGGAATTATGTGTGAGACTTTCCATAGTGTAGGAACATAACTTTCTGACAGAGATCTGTTAATCAAGAGTGATACGGGGTAGGCTAGAGCATCAGCTGTAAGTTGAATTTATTCACCTGGGAGGTTGTCTGCTGCTAATCTGGTGGTTTTAAGTTTAGTTAGTAGTTGTTTTATTTTGGAGGTAGGAACAGGAGAGAAAGAGAAGCTAGTTGGGAGATTGTTAGTTCTAGTTGATGGTGTGGGTTTATGGGGGGGTTGTGTTGTCTAGCTAGTGATAGTACAGTTTGTGTGAAGTGATTGTTGAAAGAGGTAGCAATATTTTCGGAGTGAGTTAAGTTAGGAGTGGGTGTACTTACTTTACCTGGGTGGAGGATGGAGTTTATTGAGGACCAGAATTGTTTGGGGTTATGTTGGGAGGAGGTAAGGGCAGACTGGTAGTATTGGATTTTGTCCTGTTTTATAAGCTTTTTGGTTCTATTGCGTAGTTCTAGGAATTTTTGCCTAGTAGAGGGGGTTTTGGTTTTGCGCCAGTTGTCCCATGCTTTATCCCTGTTTTTCATTTCAGACTTCATGTTTTTTTGTAGCCATGGGGATTGTTAGGCTCTAGTTCGGGAACGTCTTATGGGGGCATGGTAATTAAGGATGCTTAGGAATGTTTTATTAAAGTAGTCAACTGCGTCATCTAGTTTGAGGTATTTTAGAGGTTGCCAGTTGCAGTCTTTTAAGGATGAGCTGAATGAGAGAGGGTTGAAGTTAGTTTTTTTTAATGTATTTGACAGTAGATGATGGGTTTTGCTTTATAAAGGTGTTTTCTTAGTAAGAATGTTGGGGAGTGATCACTGAGGCTGTCAGATAAGCAGCCTGCTATATATGACTGGGGCCCTTATTGACTAGTATCCAATCAAGGGTAGTGTGTTTGTTGGAGTTATTTATCCTAGTAGGTGACTGGACTAGTTGGGTGAAGCCATGAAGATTTACATGATGGGTTGGGTGGTTGCTAGAGCAGGATTGCCAGTCAGTGTTGAAGTCTCCTAGAATTAAAGTTTCTTGGGGTAGGTGGTGGGTAGTCCAGCTGAGGAGGTTTTCAAGTGGAGGGATGTTGTGGCCAGGTGGGAAGTAGCAACCTATTATGTTTAGGGTTTTATTTTGGTTTATTTTAAGGTTGGCATATATTATTTCTTCCTTACCTATTTGGGGAGCTGCTAACTTTAAAATCTGGATGTCTATATGCTGCTTAAATATTATAGCTATACCACCTCCTTTTTGTTTAATCAGTCTACTCTTAGTATAGTGTAACCAGGATTAGGATGGATGTCTTCACTGAGTGCTAGGTTGGATATGGATGAGATTATTAGTTTTATCAATTTCTGTATATTCTTGCTTATAAGGGAAGTTTTTTAATTGTGTTCTGTTGGCAATAGGTAGGGTGGTAGGGTTATGTTAGGTTGAAGGGTTGTTTTTAGTTTAGGTATTGTGGTCTGTAGTCTATATAGAGGGTGTATTGAGAAGGTTGTTGACCTGATGAGAGAGTAGTAGAGTAGAGGTGGGATATGAGTGGTGGTGTGTGAGGTGGTACAGTGGTAGTGGTTGAGTGCAGGAATGGTGGAGGTTTGGTAAGATGTGATGTATACAAGGAGTGTGCATGCAGTGACGATCGGTATGGTGTACTTGTACATAGCTTAGTAGGAGGGATAGTAGTGAGAAGTTGTAGGAGGAGGTATAGGTGTGGTGATTTTATAGGTTGAAGGGTGGAAGGGGTTACTGTTTGTAATAAAGGTAGGACCACTGGGGTGGGTGGGAATTGGGGGAAGGGAGGGGAGTGTAGCAGGCAACAGATGAAGGAAGACTATCAGTAGGTTTATAGGTTATAATGAAAAGGGCTGGCCCTGATTAGGCTGCAATTGTTCTTGTGGGGAGGGGGAGGATCAGAATAGACCAGAAAAGCGGTGGATAGCAATAGTATGATGAAAAGGTCTTGCCCTGATTTCACAGATATACAAGTCTACAAAAACAATAAGAAAAGGCAGTAGTTATTCTGACTTGCTTGTTTTGCATACCTGTCTTATTGAAATAAGATAAGCCAATTTTACCAAGGAGTTATGTGGAAATTAGGAAGACAAGAATTTATAAGAGAAAAGGTTTAGTAGAAGTAGAGAAACAGCAGAGCATACAAATAGTACAGCATTTAAAGATAGATTGCAGTTAGAAGTACAGAATGGGGGGGCGGCAAATGTTCTGAAACAATAAGAAAATCCATTCTGTTAATACTAACAATGGTTTTGTTATTACTAACCTTAACTTATTGCTATAAATCATTTACCACAGTGCGTCAAGGTAGGCCGGTTCTGGCTGATCCACCTACCTTGCCTCCTCTGGCTGTGGCACAGGGTCCCAGCCCATCTGAGACCCAGACCAGTGGTGCCCCCTCTGCTGCCCCTGCACTACCTGCAGCATCGGGTAGTTCTGCCCACCATGGTTTTGGATGCTGCCTGCCCCAGATGAAGGGCATGGTGGCCAACCTGGTGGGGCAGCCTCACCCTGGTACCCAGCCTCCACCACTGCCACCCCCAGAACAGTGAGGGAGCAGTACCAACAGTCTCATAGGTGGGGATGTGAGTCACGCAGCTGCCTTGTGGAGGCACATGGGACTGAAATTCCACAACACCCTCCCCATCGAAGGTGTTCACCTCCCCTCATGTGTCACACACCACTCGTCTGTTGTCTTGTCTGTCTGCAAATCCATCCTCACCTACCCCACTTACCTCCCTAACATGTACCTATGTCCCTTCCCCAACATTCCACTCTCACCTTAAAAAAACAAAAAATGGGCACCTGTCCCAGAAACAAATATTGTCCCATACATATCCTCCATTTCGCACGTGTCCACTGGACATACGTAATTTGGTCCAATTGGCTTGACAATGCAGTTATGTTGTCCTTACTCCTCTCTCTCGGGATGAGAGTTCAGAGTCATGTATAAATTCTGTCAAAGTGCACAGCTGTTACTGTACAAGAAATGGATAGCTATGGTTCTTTCCTACACCCTTCCTGCACATCCCTACATGCCTTTCATTAGTTTTTCCCCCTGCTTGCACCCCATTTCACCACTTTCCTATCTTCACAATTTTCTTTTCTTTATATTTTTTAGCACAATGTTACATGACTCACCTCATTGCGCAATTTCATTAAGCTCAGCTAAATAAAGCTATATTTCCATACCCATACTCCATACCCTAATCCTATCCCCACATTCAATAATGCAGAACTAGTAACAGGCCTGCTAAAAGTAAATAACCACAAAAACATTTGTATCATTACTCTGTATATCCCCCCTGGTAACAACACCACTACTCTGGAGGACATACTCCTCTGGACCTCTACCAATATTAAGCAGGAGATGTATATACTTGGAGACGTAAACATCGATTGGAATAAAATCAATAACCCCAATCCCACCATATCCATCAATCTATTTAACTATACACAAATTACTAACTCTGTCACCAGGCCCAATAAAACACCCCCCCCCCGGTACCACACTAGACTGGATCCTAGCTTCCCATCCCAATAAAATCTTAAACTCTGGCATCACACCCGACCCTATAGGTGATCACTTGCCAGCATTTATCTACCGAGCTACCCACTCCTCTCCTCACGTACACCAAGTCATCCACACATGTATCCTCACAAACTTTGACCCAACTACCTTCTCTAACTCCCTATAACAAACAAATTGGAACCCACTAAAAACCCTTCCACTAGATAATGCCGTAGAATTGTTCAACTCCTCCTTCTTAAATATCCTCAACTCCCTAGCGCCACCAAGAACAAAAACAGTAAAAACCAAATTCGCCCCTTGGCTAACCAAAGATACCAAAAAAATTATGCTACAAAGAGACAAATCCTGGAAAACATACCATCAAAACAAGCAGCCTGAAACTTTTCTTAAATATAAACAACTCCGTAACCTTGCTAAAAAAGAAATCATCAGAGACAAAAAGTCATACTATATTAAACTACAGTCTAACCAATCTAAAAGCCCAAAACAATTCTGGAACTCCATTAATTCTCTTCTCAACCCAGGTACCAAAAGCAACCCCTGCCCTGACGACACCAAATCTGACCCTGAAATAGCCTCTGTATTCAACTCCTTCTTCACTAACTCCACAGCTGAACTGACCAAAACCTTCCCTAACAATAACCCCTCCCCTCAATCCACCCTTTTGTCACCACCACCTACAACACCCTCTGCCTATATTCAACCTTAAACCCATCTCAATATCCTATATAAAAAATTACTCTCCAAATTAAAACCTTGCTCCAATGCCCCTGACAATATCCCATCCTCCTTCCTAAAAATAGCCGTAGATGGTATCGCTCTTCCTATTAGCATCCTGATCAATAGATCCATGCTAGAATCTTATGTTCCCAAACTATGGCACACTGCCTTCATTCTACCTCTCCATAAAGGAGGCAAAAGCAATAACATCTCCAACTTCCACCCCATAGCCATCCTCTCCCCAGTTTCCAAACTACTAGAAAAATGCATTCACCTTCAGCTCATGCCATTCTTAGCCAATAACCAACTAATTACTCTAATCCAACACGGCTTCCGTCCAGACCATAGTACAACCACTGCACTTCTCTCCTTCCTAGAGACAGTAAATCTTGCCTGGGACTCTGGAAAAATAGTTTCTACTGTTCTTCTAGATCTGTCCAAGGCATTTGATACCATCTCCCACACCCATCTCCTAAACCATCTCTCCGACCTTAATCTTTCCCAGAATACCTTATCCTGGTTCTCTAGCTACCTCTCCAATAGATCTCAAGCTGTAAAATGGGGGACAGGCACCTCAACCTTCCTTCCCACCCCCACGGAGGTTCCCCAGGGATCCATACTCGGTCCAATGCTGTTTCACATCTTTATTAACAATTTCCACAAAGCTATACCCAATACCAAAATTGTACAATATGCAGATGATTCCACATTAATCTGCAGTGCCACCAATCTCCCAGAGCTTCAGACACTGACCCAAGCTGCATTCTCCACCACTGAAAATTGGATGCTTCAGAATCACCTCTCACTAAATGCCAGTAAATCCAAACTACTATTATTCTCTCCCACAAAAGCTTCCCCTCTTGATAAAAATTCATTCCAAATCATTAGCCAAAACAACTCCACTATAGAGGTTGTTCCCTTTGCCAAACTACTTGGGGTCACTATTGATGAACACCTGAAATTCGACACTCACATCTAGCAAAACAGTAAGAAAACCCATATAAAACTTGGCATGCTATACAGAAACATCCAATTTCTCTCTCCTTCCACCAGACAAATGCTTGCCACTACCTATCTACTCCCCTCACTAATGTCTGGCACTCCTCTATTAACTAACTTATCTGCCACACTCACTTCAAAACTGGAAGTCTGTTATAAGATTTCTAAATTTGTCACCAAAGCCAAATACTCCTCCCATCACTGTATTGCCCTTAATTTGTTAAACTGGCTTGAACTCTCCAACCATTTAGACTATCTTCAGATTACCACAGCCCACAAACTAATCTTTCAGCCCTCTAAGTGCCCTGCTCTATGCAACATCCTTCTCCCCTACACCCCTCAGAAAACTCTCAGATCTACTCACCAAAACCTAATCTGTGTCTGAAAACCCAATCACCCTGCTGGTTAACTCCTGCTATCCTTTTCCTTAGCAAAAAAATGGAATTCTCTTCCTTCCTCTCTAAGGACCTGTGCAAAATTTGAAAACTTTAAATCTCCGTTATATTCCTACCTTTACTCTAACAGAAAATGCAATTGCACTCTCCCCACCTACTCCTATAATTCTCTATCCACCTCTAAACCCCTCTCCAGCTATGATTACTAGCCTCTCTAGCTATGATCTATAGGCTACCACACACATGTACATATTGTAAATATCAAATTTGTACCATGTACCTAAGAATTTACACCTGCTCTCTAACATGAAATGTAACTGTAAATTGTTCATTAATAATATTGTATCTGTATCTAAAGGTAACATGTACCTAAGAAATTACAACTGCTCTCTAGCATGAAACATAATTGTAAATTGTTCTTCTTTTCTATATTGTATCTGTATCTAAACTTTGTAACATGGAGCTTTTCTCCCTGTGCCTCCTCTGAAAATGGGTTCCCTGAGCCCACTGGACATCCCCGATCATCAAACTGGAAATAAATGAAAATAAATAAATAATATTGAATATATGTGTTTTCAATTTATAATAAACATGTAGAAAATAAACACCTGTCCCATTTTTTAACCTAAAACCATCACACCTGCAGACAACTGGCTTTAACCTGCCATGCCACACAGCTCTTAATTAAAACAGGTAGTTTAAACAAAAGATAGTAATTGCCAGTTACAGTCATTAAGCATATTTCACCAGAGCTGCATATCACAGTGTGTCGTGCAAACTTGATTAAAAAGTAATGGAAAAAATGGAAGTGTACATTGGACTCTTGTTCAAGACTATACCACTAGAAAGCCAAACAAATAATAATGGATGTAAGCGAGGCCTGTGATTGCAGGTAAATGTGCCTTTTTATCAGCAACATGTAGAAATACATCTGCTAAGGCATTAATGGCAAAATACATGTTCACCTGGGACCTTAGTGTAGAAATACATCCATATAAACCCATGCACATACTAATGGATGTGAAAAACGTTTGCCACAGCCTGTATGTGTGCACATATATCTTGCAGATACACCTGCTGTAGCAGTGACTCAGTCGCTCAGTCTGTTAAATGCCTTGCAAACAGTACATTTTGCCACACACAGGTCCTGGGTTCAAATCCAGTGGTGTGTAGCAGTGAAATTACAGTATTGTAAAACCAACAATTAATGACCGAGTCATGCACACTTTATCCAGACAATTCATTTCAAATGAAATGCTTGCTTTTCACTGATGGAAGTCACATGCCTGCAGATAAGAACACACTTCACATATCCCTGTAACAAAACTATATGTGCATAAAGTGTCATGTCATGCATTAATATGCATTCACAGAGAAGTTCAGCTCAGGTACTGCAAATGAGGGCCACTAATATTAAGAGTGCACCAGACAATCCTTTCAAACTCACAGTGCTGATTAGCACAACTGCACAACTAACATACACATTTGAAGTCCCTGCTTGTAACAAGGACTACCCTCATACACACTCCAAATTACTACCAGACTGTAACACATGGCCTGATAGTCACCTACATGGTGGACATATTCTTATATTTATCCCCATTTTGCTCAAGGACACAACAAACATGTTGCCTAGAACTCTGTTAGTGATACCATTGCCTAACATACTTATCATAAACACATGCCTTAATTGGACTGGAAAGGGTACCCTCACTCTGGCTCTACCTTTACAACAAGGCTGACACAGCTACCACAATTACTCCTATAGCTTGTTGTCCTCCAAAGTGTTCCCATTCTATGCCTATGGCTATAACCTGCAGCAGTAGCAACTGCAGCCTGTAGCACACACTTCTCTCTGTAAAAGTTGCTGCTACATACCTACCCTCTGTGATGATGTAGACTCCTCACCCCGGTAATGTCCTGCACAACATATCAGAAAGGGCCCCTAATCTACGTGAAGGCCTTATATATTGTACAATGGTTGCATGTCATTGGCTGATGGTAGTGCAAATCAGCTGTGTCAGCTGCAATTAGCATATCAGAACCACAGATTGGTTAAGAGGCAATCACTTGCTGACAAGAAGCATGTTAAAAAGACAAACAGCTGGCTATGGGGAACTATTCTGTATGAGACTTTCCTCACACAGAAGATGTGTTTGCAAAATATTAACTATCGGCACATATCAGCAGAGGAGTATTGCACTCCATCAGATATGTAACCATTTTATTTACAACAGGATACAGATGTGTGAATATAATTATGGGGAATAGGCATTACAGCTTTAAGCCTTTCTTAGAACTGTGATAATGACATGTCAATGTTCTCCAGATTTGTTACACATACACAGTATGTGCAATACATCAAGGGTGGAATGTATATTGTCAGTGTGGCACACTGGGCTTGTGGGACTCTCCCTTTATAGTGGTTGTAATAGCACATTACTATTTGTTTGGCACAGTTTTGACATATTATCGGGGAGGTTGCCCCTTGGGGACACACTGTAATAAACTCCAGTGTCATCTGTATGATCCATACAGCAGTATCTGTCATGGCACACATGGAAATACCTGACTATTGCAAGTATCCTATTTGTATCCACATGCTTAGTATGTTTGCACACTGTAGAATATGACATGTGTGATCAAGCAGTGGATATAGTGGATACTGCCAGCCATTCTGTCCGTGCTCTATCTGTACATAGTGTACTTCCATGTATGTGATCCTGACATGTGTTCCCATGTTGCTGTATTTCAGGAAACATGTAGGCAAGAGGCTGTGCAGCTTTCATGGATGCAGTGAATGAGTTAATACTGGAAGGCCTCCATTAACACCATAAACTCCTACTGCCCATGGGGAGGCACAACAGGGAACAGCAGGAGGCATTGTGGGCTGACCTTGTCCATAATGTGAATGCCACAGGTCATCAGGGCAGGACATATGAGCAGGTTCAACACTGTGCAACAGACATGATCAGTGCTGCACGTAGAAGAGCAGCAGATGTAGCCAGGGATTGTGGCACCTTTGGTGGAGGGCCTGCAGTAGAACAACCACTCTCAGCCACTGAGGTTTTCCTGACAAATCTGGACACATACACTACAGCTCCTAGGCATCCATCACACCCTACATCATGGATGTGGGTGCCACAGTTTCCTAATGGAACCTCAGCACATGCCATCTGTATGATTGGTTGGGCAACTGTCATCTCACCACAGGGCATCTGCCTGTGTCCCTCTTGGACCGGGGCAATAGGTGCCGATCCTGTAACTATGGGTATAAGGGTGTCTAGGATTATGAGGGCTGTATGACCATTATGCTAGTGAAGTTCAAACATCCTATGGTTCTATAACATGATGTAAAATGCTCTAACAGCCTCACACACAAACATGGATACATTGAGGCTAGCACTACTTCCAATTACTGAGTACAGGACACAGAAAGGCACACATATAGTGCAAGATGGCTGTATATAGATTAGAATACTTACCTATGTAATGGTGCGCACTACAGATTGCAGTACGTGATGCACACAGCACACCTCTTGTCTGCTAGTATTATCAGTTTAGGACATATAATGCTTGATGACATCAGCAGGCCTTGTTGTGGTCAGCCATTTGGTGGGGCCACATCACCTGCTACAAATAAAATACTGCAAAACTCTACCTATTTCTAAGTTACTGAGGTGATCATATTTATGCAATATGGACATACACACACGATGTGGCCTGGAGTGAGATTAGAACCCCTACCTATCTAGTCTTAGACACTATAGATCACAGTATTTATCGCATGCACCATGGGGTTATGTCTGATATTACACTGGCAGCTGGTAGTTTTAAGGTGGATGACATCATCTCACACACACACACACACATACACACACATGCACACAAGCGCACACACACATGCATGCACACACACACACACACACACACACACACACACACACACACACACACACACACACACACACACACACACACACACACACACACACACACACACACAATGTGACCTGAAATGAGATTAGAACCCCTTCCTATCTAATTTTATACACTATAGATCCCAGTACGTATTGCACATGATACGGGTTAAGTATGCTACTACACTGACAGCTGGTAGTCTTAAGGTGGATGACATTATCAGACCTTGTAGAAGAGGGCAGTTTGGGAGCCAGCAGCAACTTACAGGGCCAAAATGTGCATAACCATTGCAGGTTGATAGCCCATGAGGGAATGTCAATTGTGTTGCAGGGGGATATACACACACACAGACACAAACACACACATGCACACCAAGTGGCCTGGAGTGAGATTAGAACTCCTACCTATCTAATCTTATACAGTATATATCACAGTACGTATCACACACGCCATTGTTAAGTGTGATACTACACTGACAGCTGGTAGTCTTAAGGTGGATGACATCATTAGTCCTTGTAGAAGAGGGCAGTTTGGAAGCCAGCAGCAACTTACAGGGCCAAAAAGTGCATAACCATTGCAGGTTGATAGCCCATGAGAGAATTTCAGTTGTGTTGTAGGGACACACACACACACACACACACACACACACACACACACACACACACACACACACACACACACACACACACGTGTGCACCAAGTGACCTGGTGTGAGATTAGAATCCCTACCTATCTAGTCTTATACACTATAGATCACAGTACTTATTGCACTTGCCACAGGTTGTCTGTTTTATATGTGATTTCAGACACAGTACTTATACATTACACAAACTAGGCTTGTGTTGAACAGCATCTGTGGCCTGCAGAGTGATATTGATTCATACTGTTATCTGCATCTGGTATCCTAGCAATGAGATAACTATTATCCTAGCTATGTGTGTACATTTACCAGTATGTGCCCTGTCCATGTTTGCATTGACAACATTATACATTACACCACCTGCTCACCTGTTTCTGTCTATGTGGTGACATCCAGCAGGCACAGGTGCCTGTAGGTAAGTCCATTATGTATTGTTGAGCCCTTACTTTGGATCCTTTGAGCAACAGTATAGATGTGTGATAATGCAGATTTACTCACCATTATTAGGGTATATAGGACAATACAGACATCCACACACATATTTATGTTATAACAGGGATGTATATATAAATGTAGCTGTGTGTGTATAATATATATATGTTTTGTAGATATATGGGGAGAGTCTATGTATTGTTTTACTATATATAACTATATATATATATATGTGTGTGTGAGAGAGAGAGAGAGAGACAATGACGGATGGATATGTATATGTCTGTGTGTATAGACATACCTTTGCATAACAGGTCATTTTGTTGAAGGGGCAACAGAATTGCGCTCATTTTAACTAAGTGCATGAGCATGCCTGATGGGACTGTCAATACTTATAAAGTGACTCCAGCCCACAACTACCTGTACACCAGTCTGGGATTTTTTGTGTTACAGACAATGACATCTATCCCTGCTTCTGCAGTACTGCACTTCACTCAAATTGTCCACGTAATTCCCCAGCTGTCTGATGTAATTTATATGTGACTGAGGTTCATAATGTTACACCATACACAGACTGACAGTCTGTGAAAACACCAACATAGTACCTCACGTGCAAAAGATGTAAATACTTCCTGATTAGAACCATCAACACCATCACCCATGCTAACTTCCCTAATCTACTGAGCCACGCAAGCTGCCAGACAGAGAAGAGTCATTCATCACACAATCAACAGCATAAATATGTATGTTGTTATTCCTGCATTAAGTGAGACATACAGTGTGTGATCGATTTCAATGTTACTGCCCTGAGATTGCCTGGACTGCTGATATACCATTGCTGACTTACTGCTAAAGCAGTTATATGAGAACACTGCTGTGTTGGGGTGGGGGAACAACAGCACATGATATGCTGGGATACACAGTAGTCCAGATATCATGTGACCCCTTTCTTTAACATCTCCCTTGACTGATGTAGTGAATATTCCAATCATGAGGCCTTGTGATTATTAAGGAAAACATACTAGTGGACTGCATATCTGTAGTCCCATGTGGATGTTACTTCTGTCTAAATAGCCCACAATATTTCATTGCATAAATGCAGCAGATCCATACATACATTACCATATTATAGTAATCCTTACAAGTAGTGTGTAGATTAGAGACTTACCTTGCAAATGCAGCAGTTGACAGAACTGTAGTTCAGGGCTGACTCTGATGCGTGCAGTACACAGCCAGTACATGGAGAGGTACAGGTTGTGTGGGTTGCCTTGCATCATGGCTCACCTGTAAAACCCAAATCAACCGCATTGCATTTCAACAGATTAGAAACAAGGCTAAACACCAAATCAACCTAGATAAAAAGAACTTCTACTATAACCTGCAGCATAAACACCAGCATAACCCCCAAAATGTTGGAATATCATAAATGCCATTCTCCACCCAGGACATTCAACTACCCCTTCCCTCAACTTACCACACTCTCTTACCACCATTGCAGAAGAATTCAATAAATACTTCACTAAAAGTGTACTATCTCTAATTAAATGTAATTCCACAGAACCATCACAGGCCTCAAAACCTCTCAATATTAACTCCAACTCCATCTCCTTTCAGCCTGTTCCCATAGCTACCATTAAGAAACTACTGAAAAAGCTTAAACCCTCTTCAATAGCAGCTGACAAGTTACTAGTCAAATATTTAAAGTTAGCAGCTGAAGCCATATCTTATCCAGTGTCAATCCTTATTAATAGGTCCATAGCAGAACAACATGTCCCAGCAATATGGAGCATCTTATACATTAT
Source organism: Protopterus annectens (assembly GCF_019279795.1). Classification (NCBI taxonomy): domain Eukaryota; kingdom Metazoa; phylum Chordata; order Ceratodontiformes; family Protopteridae; genus Protopterus; species Protopterus annectens. The sequence continues at coordinate 927,387,100 of NC_056746.1, forward strand.
CCCCTTACACAAAGGCAGAAATTCCACAGAGCTGCCCAACTACAGACCAATCACTATTCCCTCTCCACTATCTAAACTCCTCAAAAGATATATCCACTCCCAACTGATTCATTATCTTACCTTCAACAATATGTTAGCAACATGTCAATATGGTTTCAGGCCCCATCACAGTACCACAACTGCACTCCTCAGTTTCGCCAATACCATCAACCAACTCAGAAACAATAGTAAAATAGTCTCTGCTGTCTTTCTAGACATGTCTAAGGCCTTTGATATGGTCTCCCACCCAAAACTATTAAATACACTCTCCAAATTGAACCTCAGCCCCTCTGCACTTCAGTGGTTCCGAAGCTATCTACAGGACCGTCAACAATCTGTAAAATGGCTTAATGTTCTATCCCCTTCTTCCCATCGCATTAGAAGTACGTCAAGGATTAGTTCATTAGACTGCTACTCTTAACTATTTTCACAAACAACCTCCATAGTGTTACCCCACTGGCTTCAACTATCCAATATGCAGATGACACAGCACTTATATGTGCCACTAATAACCTGCAACACCTCCATGATATAACCCAAAAATCATTCTCAAATACTGAGCTATGGCTCTCTAATCATCAGCTCATACTCAACCCCAATAAAACTAAACTCATGATCTTCCAACCCACAAGAATCACCCCCCCCAACACCTTCTACATTACAACTAAAAATAATACTAAAATTAATGCTGATTCACAAAAAAACTACTTGGTGTAATAATAGATAACAACCTAAGATTTGACCTACATATAGCACAAACAATTAAGAAAGTTCACAAAAAATTGGGTACAGTTCCCAGAAATAAAAATTATCTAACACCTCTAGGGTTGCCACTGCTAGAACTCATCTTCTATCAACACTTCTGTATGTTCCCCTATTCTCAGCAACCTTAAAAAGACTGATTTAATTAAACTTGAAACATGCTACAATAAAATAGCTAAATTTGCAACTGACAGCCCACATCATACCCACCACTGTCACTCCTTAAAAAAACTCTCCTGGTTAGAAGTCCCACAACTTCTATCCTATAACCAATTAACCTTAGCACACAAACTTAGTATATATCAACCTGAAAAACCCTGCCCTTCTAAATATTCTCCAACCCCATACCACAAATAGAAATCTTCGCTCAACAAATAAATCTCTACTACAAGTGTCTAAATCCACTAATATGGCAGGGGACTTGCTGTTTTCTCATCACATAGCAACAAGGTGGAATTCACTACCTCACAGCCTCAGAACCAACACAAATATCAACCAATTCAAAAAGATTCTTAAAAATGATCTTAATGACACGTGGATTTGTTCCTGTACTACTCCAGGCTAACTAGTTTTAATAGCTTCTGGTCATAAATTTTCTTTTTCATTGACCACTTCATAATCTATGCTCTCTCTCTCATGTCTAGATAATCTCTAACCTCATCTTTTTCTATCCAGTTTCCCCCCTACAAACCCTTCCTCAGCTTACTTTGAGAAACTGCAATGTCTACACTACAATAAGGAATTATATTAGGTGATTGTATAATACAAATGTCAGCTATAATCGCATAGACTGTAACGTCTCATGTACTGTGAGGGTATATAAGACTGTTAGTGTTTTGTCATATTATCTGATGAAGTAAGTGACAAAAACGTATTGTGGATGCTACTATCGTTAATGCACTTTGGAGAGCCTTTATTGCTGCAATAAAACTGTTTCGGGAAGATTTGCCTGCTTGTGCTTACTTGCTGACATTTGTAGTGTTGAAGGATTGTGTTTCTGGTTTTGCACAGCACTTTTCTTTTTTTGTGGTCTGGTGTACTGTATGTCTTGTATATTTTTTGTATAATTTCTTGTATAAGTTTTTGTATAATCTTTGTATATGGAGCTTTTTTCCCGGAGCCTCCATTGAAAATGGGTCTTATCCCAGTCAGACTTTCCTGGTGAACAAATGTAAAATAAAATAAAATAAATAAATATATGTATGTGAGTAGGAGAAAGGTGTCAGGCCCTAGAGCCCTCAGTTGTCAGTGAATATGCTATACGTTGTCTCTTAGCCAAAGCCAGGGCACACTGGGCATGCCTACATCTGCCTACAGAGACATCAACAGGGGCTTCCTCCTCCTAGTCTTGTTACTGTGGCTGTGGTGACCTAGCACTGATGGAGGGCTGTGTATCCCTTCCCTTTGCTGATCCTGCTGCGGCTGTTTCCACAGAATCATATTGTGTAGCATGGCACATACTGTGAACATATGTGTACATGTGGCTGGAGAGTACTGCAGGGTTCCACCAGATATATAGAAACACCGGAACCATGACTTCAGAAGCCCAAACACACACACTTTATGATGTTCCTAGTTTGTGTGTGTGCCTCATTATGGCTTTCTTCAGTGGGTGTATGTGCATTTTGGAGGGGTGTCATCATCCACAATTCCAGTACATAGCCAGCATCCACCAGTAAATGACCACGTGGGATGTCCCCCCTAGCAAACATCTGGTACAGCTGTGATGCATGCCAGATATGGGAGTCGTGAAAAATGCCAGCACACACATTCATGATAATCCCCTGAGCATTGCACACGACCTGCCAGTTGATGGAGTGGTACCTCTTGTGGTTGACATAGATTCTACTCTCCTCACTGGGTGGTGCCTTGATGTGTACATGAGTGCAATCTATGGCACCCAGTACCTCGAGGTAATGTGCTACATAGTAGAAGTGTTGCATATTTCTGGCCCTTGCCTCAGGGGTGAGGGGAAAAGAAATGTGCTCACTGGCATGTGGTAGCATGGCATCCAGGATCTGGTGGATTACTCTGGATGATGATGCCTATGAGACCCCCATCATGTCCCCAGTTGGTCTTTAGAAAAAAACTGTAGCTAGTATCCTAAGGGCTACACATGCCTTTGTTTCCACTGGGATGGGTCCCCCTCTGTTGGCTTTGGGACTGAGTTGAGGGCAGCAGAGCTCAGTGAGTTCTTGTAGTATGTCCCTGTCCACCCTGTAGCGCTTTACAATCTCCAGCTCATGTAGCTCCTGAAAGGTTACCCTGGGCCTGAACACTCTTCTCCTTTTCTGTCTAAGCCTATTGTCAGCAGCAACACTGACTTCAGTATTTAGCACATACAGATGTAGCAGACCTGCAGCAGCCCCTAGCATTCTCTCAGTTAAAATTCTCAAGTCTGTACTCAAATAGTCTAGAGTACTGGGGAAAAATCAGATTGTAGGATGCATGCATACTTTATAGAGCTCTGCTGTAGGTGCAGAATATACCTGGAATATAATTAATATAATTTAATGCCCCTACTTTAACTTAAATGAGGGTCAAAATGAATACACTCAGCATGCCACACAAACATGCCCCATGTAGATAAACTAAGCTTAGCAGTTAGTAAACACCCCCCAGACTTACACATTCAGCATGGTGGCACGCCATGCAAACATGTGCCCTGTAGCTAAATAAGGCTTAGAAGTTAATGTACACACACCCCTGAAAGGACATGCTCAGACTGGTGGCTCTCCATGCAAACAGGCGTAGCTACGCTAAAATAAGCTTAGACGTCAGTGGATACACCCTCACCTGATGTCAGCTACATCCTGTGTAAACACCAACATGGCCTACATGAAGGGGACATGCGGACATGATTAGTCCTTTATGCTGTTCAGTAACTCCACCTCATTTGCATAGGTATCCATGCTCACAGCCTGTAAACTACATGCTCCATAGCCCTACCACATTAGCAACAGCACCAGTGCACCATTGTAGGGACTTCATGCAATGTCCTGTAATACATTTCTGTCACATGATATTATTTTTTCATTTTTTTTTATTTATCTATAAAGCATGTTTAAGAACTGCAGCCCACCACACAAACATGCCCAGATTATTAAAAAAAATAATTTATTTCCTTTAATTTTGCAGACACACAGGATGATAGTTTTGCTCATATCTGTATGTGATATGCGATTTCTGTCCATATATCTACATTTGTACAGCCCCTTTGTCTATCTATACTCCTGTATGCAGAAGTTTTCCATGTACACTACAGATACCGACACAGGGTCTGAAGAGATGCCTATCTGCTTGCTGGATCAGTCTACCTGCCTCATTTGTGTGAGATTCACCTGCTTATGAGGTGGTTTGCATGCACTTACTGAATCTATAAATGCTCACTTCCATGTTAGCAGCTCGGTGTAAAGCATACATTGGAAAAAAATGTGTAGGCTGTATTAAATTCCCTCCATAGTGTTTATAGTTAGTTACATGTATTTTTTATTTTTTAAGGTTTAATTTCTATATATGTTTAATTTTACTTACTTATTTTGTTGGGTTTGTATGGTGTAGATGCTTACTTTTTCATAACGTATTACTTTTTTTTTTCCATTTACAATGTTTCTGATGCATTTTCAAAGTTTGGAGCTTCTGTGTTATGGCATTTCATTTTTTTCTTGGTTTGTTGTCTGTTTTATTACTATCATCTTCATATATTGGATTTGTTGGTGTTTGTTGTGTTCCAGAGATTATTTTCCCCATGTTTTGAATTCATCTAGTGATGGTTGGTAATAGGATCATAGTGATATTTCACTTTTATGTCCTGTAACACTCATTATTTGTTGTGCATCCATTCCTGATTGTGAAAGAAAGGTTACTGCTGTTGCTCTTAAAGAGTGGTTTGTATATCTTGCTGATAGATTTGCTAGTCTGTAAATTTCTGGTAACAGTTATATAGGTAATCTATCCCTATAGGTTGTGTTGTGTACCATGTTTCCCTTTTGTCTAGTACATGTTATTTAAGTTTTTTGGTGTGGAGAAACAGTGCTTTTGTATTAGGTGGCATTTTTGAAGGTATGTTTTGAAACTTTTTACAGGACATAATGGGTCTGTGGTGAATCCTCTTAATAATTGTTTTGTGAGGTTTTAATATTTCTCCCTTTTTAATTTCTCCAAATATTTGGGTTTCTAATACAATTATGGGTATGGACCCCATTCCTTTGATATCAGCCAGAAGTGCTCTTTGCAGCACCCACAATGTGCCCAGTAATGACAGCTTCTGCAATTCGTACAGAATTACATGTATCGGCAACATACCTAAATATGATTGTAGATTTGTTTTTATAAGACCCATTGCTCCTACTACTATTAGAACTGTTTGGGTATCTTTCTTCCATCTTGCTCTTTTTTCTGCCTGCAAATCCTGACATTTTATGACTTTTTGTCTCTCTTATGCATGACACTGTAGTCACTGGGTGTAGTGATTTCAGTGATCAATGCTACTTTTGTCTTCTTTTCATGAACCACTATATCTGGTTTTCTCGCATCTATCTTATGAAATGTTGGTAATGGGTGATTCCATGTGATGTAGACTTCATAATTTTCTATGATGCTTCTGGTGTTTTTCAGCTACTTCAACATTATAATGTTTGCACAATCCCCAGTGCAACAGTCTTGCCACATTATTATGCCTTTCAGTATATAGCCCTTCTGCAATTAGTATGTCACAACCAGCAACAAAGTGTGCAACTGCTTCCAGTTCTGTTTTACAAAACCTACAATCGTCTGTTTCTCCCACATATTCAATGGACTTTGTAAACCACCATGTGTGTAGTCCACTATTTTGGGACACCAATGTTAACCTTTCATCTTTTGGTTTGAATTCACCTCTCCTTAACCATTCCTGTGTTCAATCCTGATCAACATGAGGCTGTTCCAGTAGTTTTCTGTACTTGCAACTATATTTATGCATTTTCCACATTGCTTACCTACTCAGCTTATCATTCATCTTATATTTTTTCTTTTGTTTTTTTTGGCACATTCAGTTGCTGCCTGATTTTTATTTACCTCTGGTTTGATTTCCATTCCCGCTTCATGCCGATATGCTTCTGCTAGACTAAGAAGGGAAGTCATCTTAGATTTATTCTCCTCATGTTTCAAAACGTTCACTATATTTGGGTCTTGTGAGGTCTGCAGGTATGTATGTAGTCCCACGATTGCAGATCTATATATGTAATCAGTTTCAAGGTGGTCCATACCTCCTTCGGAATGGGGAATATATAATCTTGGTATGCACTGATTTGTATAAATCATTTGATGAGCATGAAGCATCCTTCTTGTTTTCCTGTCTAATCTGTCCAACACCTTTTGGGGCCAGTCAATCACTGCAAAACTATAAGTCAGGACAGGAAGAGCAAATCGGTTTATAGCTTGAACTTTGTTCCTAGATGTTAATGTTGTTTTCAGGAGTAATTTAAGGCTTCTAAAATATTCTTTACTGGTTTTAGTTGCATTTGTTCATGTTTTATTGTTGATCCTTCATCAATTCCCAAATATTATACACTCCTTCTTGTTCAGGTTCTTTTATATCACATTCTTGTCCCAAACTGATCTTTTCTTGGTGCTGCAGCTTTCCTGCTTTAAAGGTGGCTTTTGCACATTTATTAAGACCAAATGACATTGGCCGGGATTCAGTAATCCTCCATGTAAGACTAAATAAGTCTTACACGGAAACTGCAACTTAAGAGTATGACGTCAGCACATCATGCATTATCATGAGGGCACACTGAGTCAACTCTAAGGCTAACACGGAGTGTGCACAAGTGCAGGGGGCGTGTCAGACTACCAAGCAGTCCAAATATCCACGCCCCTGCAAGTGCCTAAACTGCAAATGTCAACTGAAATGAGCAAGTCCGCTCAAATGTGTACATACCCAACACTACACTCCCCCACATTCTAAATCCCTGTACAATTCTAAAATGCAAAACTTTCCTTTTTTTTTTATTATTCCCGATATAGCTGCTCATATTTGCGCGTGTTTGTGCGGGTTTGCCCATTGCTTAGCTACAGTTAGCAGTTTAGACATCGAAGAGGATATTAAACTACTTATATGCAAATAGCGTAGTGGTAGAACCTTCGCACAAAGAGAGAGGAGGCATTCCCGGTTCGATTCCCACCACTCCCCTTCCCATTTTCTGTAGGAAATCTGTGCATAAAAATAATTCCTGACATTTACCTTTTAAATGTTAGTAAAATGCATTGAAATGGCCTATGTAGTAGTGAACGATATTTTATATATATATATATATATATATATATATATATATATATATATATATATATATATATATGTATATAAGAAGGTGAAATGGTCATGCATACTGATAAATGCATAAGTAACGTATCTTAAGCAATGTGAAGCACTGCTAAGCAAAGTTTGCTAGTATTAAGCACAGTTAAGTATAATTGCTCATAGCTTAGCACTGCTTTAACTAGTTCAATGGCTTTGTGCTGAGCTGCGCATCGCACCTACTAGCACAAACAAAACATGTTTGCGCAGAGCTGCGCACCACTCTAACATGTGCAATGTCGGGCAATGTAGAGCAATGTAGAGCAACATCGAGCAATGTTGGGCAACGTTGAGCAAAGACGGCTAAACACAGCCACACCTCCTAGCCGGTCTGGCCAGTACTAAAATAAAAAGCAATGACAGGCCTCGAACCCGGGATACTGTGCACCATAATCACAGTACTAAACCACTAAGCCATGACAGCTTTTCATATGGATGCACTTCCAACACACTCATATATATCAATGGAAGTTTACCCATTGCTAAGCAGGTTTGCTTTTAGCTGAGATTTTTCAAAACCAGCCAATCACAAATAAGTGCAGGAAATGAGGCATATTTAAGCTCCATAGGTGGGAATAATTGCCATAACTGGCTGTAGCTCCCATCTGCAGTCAGCATGACCGGTGTTGGAGAGGGCTCTCATTTTCGAGCGCAATGGTGGGGCATTGAGGAGTCAAAAGTAATGGTTTGGCTCCTCGTCCATCATCATGATGCAAGACTCCTGCAGGGCCAGTTTCAAGGCACTGAGTACAAAGCGGAAGCCTGGAACCATCTAGCACATGATCTCACCAGTGCCACAGGCATCCCTCGGACTGGTAGGCAGGTCAGACACCACTACACAGACCTGAAGAGATGCAAGGAGGACCAACTGAACCAGTGGATACAGGAGGCCTGTGAAATGGGAAATGCTCCACTACTGAGTATGTAGCCATGGAATGAAGTATGTAAGAATTGCTATTGTAGTCCATATTATGGATAGGTATGTCTCAATATCCCTTCCTTTACTTCACAGCTGCAGGTGTCCGTGCTGCGAATCAGCAAGCCTATGCAGATAGGCTGCTAAGGCTGCACCACCAGGCAGGTTAGTAATTATTCTGCATGTTTTGTTATATAAAAGAAGTGAAAGAGCCTGAAAAAGAGTGTTGTAACGCATTAATAAAGGTATAATAAGTCTTGAATAACTTCTCTGCATGTACTGTTATATAAAATAAGTGAGACAGCGTGAAAAGGTGTTGTAACCCATTAATAAAGGTATAATACATCTTGAATAAAAGTCCTCTGCATGCACTGATATTTATTTATTTTATTTATTAATCAAATGTATTTATATATCAAATAAATGAGAGAGCCACTAGAAAAGTGTGTAATGTAATTAATAAAGGTATAATTCCTGGAGTGTGTCCGTGTCACTTTCTTCGATATGTTGTTGTACCCTTGCATTATAGAAATAGTACTGTTGTATTAAGCGCAGTCAACCCACACATGGGTAGGCCCATATAAAGTGGATGAAGGGAGTGCCAGTAGCTGTTAAGCATATATACAGTCCTCAACTGTCGGTTCATTGCCGGCATGTACAGGTTAATATGGCACATGAGTAGCTTGTTATTGTGTTCCCTAGAAATGTCAGTGTGCTGCTAGAAATGTAGGGGGCTGTTAAAATATATCTGATAATGTCACCTGAACACATCCAGATATGTAGATATATAAATATAAAGGAAATATATAAATACATAGCAGTAACATCTGCATCCTGGACAGTTTGTATGTCAGATACAGATCAGGTATATAAAGAACTAGCAAAACCCATTTCACAATTTAACGGACATTGTCTAATGTAATAATACATGTAGGGGATATATAACTGCAGTCAATAGGAATGTAGTGTAAAGTATAAGTATATATAAGTTGTTAATGGAGGTATCTTTTTACACCCTACTGTATGTGCATAAACAATGCAATTCCACACCTCAATGGGTATGTCTAATCTCATAACATTTGTTGGGACATATGTCCTACTGGTTTATAAAAATTTGCATTTAGTTTGATGCATGTGCCCTGTTCACATACCACAATCTTGGTGGCCTGTTGCCACCAATCAATCCTGCATGCTGTTGGAATGTACATTTGCATTTAGTTTGATGCATGTGCCCTGTTCACATACCACAATCTTGGTGGCCTGTTGCCACCAATCAATCCTGCATGCTGTTGGAATGTACACTGTTGTTCTATATATGCATGTGTTATGCTTGCTGTTCAACTGTTGGAACTCTAGTGTGTTGGGTCAATGGGAATACTACTGCATGCTGTTACAACTAATTTGGAATGCTGTTAGCTATTACTTACCCATATTGTCATTAAATCCTCCTAAACATAGAACGTATGGGAAGGCCGGTCCCAGTGGACCCACCTGTCCCACCTCAGCTGGTGATGGCACCTGGCACCAGCAGGTCCAGTGCCCAGCCTGGGACCTCCTCCTCCGTTGGCCCTGTGCCACTTTCGGGTGGAAGCGCTGCAGGGGATGGGGCTCATCCCCCCCATGCAAGCGTGGCCAGAGGAGGGCCACCTATCACCCTCCGAATGGTCTGGGCTGTGGTGCATTGGGAGATCAAGTGTTCAGTCGCTGATCTTCTACGCCAACTCAAGGAAAGAGTGGAGCAACTCATGGGTGAGCCTGCCCCTCCTACACAGCCCCCAACACAGCCACCCTCTGGGCTGTGAAGATGCAGTGGTGACTGCCCATGAGTGGGGATCACAGTTCCACTGTTACCATCTGTGGGCTCATAGGCTTGCGAATTCCAAACATCCTTCCCCGTCAATGGTGTTCATCCACCCCATGTGTCATATTCTGCCCCTGTATGCATCTTGTTTGTCTTGTCTGTTTACCTCCCCATCCTACCTCCCCAAATATACCTACTTCCCCTACCCCACATTCCACTCTCACCTGAAAAAAAAATGGGCAATCTGCTCCCACAAAAATATTTCGCCCCATACATAGCTGCCCATTTTGCACACATGTCCACTGGACACATAAACTGAAATTTAATTGGCAGTACAACATACTTTGTTGTCCTCACCCCTCTGTCAGGGGTGGAAGGTTTCAAATTTCCCTCCAAATTACTAGTATATGCACAACTGTTGCTGTTAAAGAAATGGACAGCTATGGACCTTCCCTACACCCGCCCTGCACATCCCTAGCTGTTTTCCCTACTGTTTTTCCCTCTTTGTGCCCCTTTTTCACCACTGTCCTATCTCCCCATTTTCTTTTCTTTCAAAGAAATGAGCTTGGGGGTTAGCAGGAGTAAGCACTTTTAAGCAGTAGTTAGCGGGTTTGCGCGAGTGTGCGCTTGTGTGCGCTTAGCTAAGTATTACTAAACATCACGCAAACCCACGCAAACCTGCTTACAACTGCTTAAAAGTGCCTTAGTCACCCTGCATGTGAGGGCCCTTGTTCTGCTCAGCAGCAAAATAAAACACCACTGTCAGTCTCGAACCCTGGACCTTGTACACACTAGACTGCATGAAGTACCACTAAGCCACAGTAGATATATTGCAGGTTGTTGCTGAAATATATATATATCATACATCAGAATGAGTGAATGTAAAGGAAAGATAGGAATGCCATAACACAAAACCTGTTGTGTGGAACTTTACCAGCAGTTGTTGTGGAATTGCATTACATGACTGTGATAACAGAACCAGCCATTTTAGCAGTACATAATGTTACAGCAGCACTTTACAACCCCCACACAGTATCATAGCAGGACAATCCCCACCCAAATGTACAAAATACCTGTGTGTTCAAGGTCCAACAAGGATGTAGGTAGGCATACTCAGTACTGGAATTGTCCAGTTTTCATGAGCATCCTGTGCTAATGTCAACAAAAAAAACCCACAAACTGTGAAGACGTGAGTACATTAATATCCACAGTATAGCAGTTCACAAACAGTTCATGTGCCAAATGAAAACATCTAAATAACTACGTATGTATGGCAGCTAATTGTATAAGTAGAAAAGAAACTACATACTCCCATGTATCTTGTGTTAGCATTTGTAGGGGTGAGTACAATTCTACACTGACAACTGTGTACTGGAAGTGGCAACATTCAGGTCTGAGTACAACATTCAAATCACTGGCTACACCCCTAGGATCAGATACAAGAAGTATACCAACCTTCTGACTTACACAACGGTGTCCACAGCAAACAAGCATGGTCCCCACTTTGGAAAGCTGAAAGGGCTACGCCTACCTGACTTAGCAATTTATGGCATTGGGTTGCAATGACAGTGAGTACTGCGAGTACCACACAGCAGGCTGCACGCAATTGCCAAATGGTGGCCAACAATTGGTGCAGAGGCCATCACATGCACATGTGCAGATACCTATAAAAGCAGGCTGTACTTGCTGTCCACACATGCAATCATTTTGTTGCAGGTACGGAGAGAGAGAGAGCGAGAGAGGGAGACACAGATAACAGCAACAGAAAAAAAACAAAAGATATAAAAGAAAATATATTGAAAAAAATAATATATTGAAAAAAGATAAAAAATATATATATTGAAAAATAAAAAATATATTGACAAAAAATAAGATATAAAAAAAAATTACAAAACACACGGGACTGACTAATACAAACACATACAAAGGAAAGGTATGTAACAGATATGTATTTACTGGCATGTAGTAAATGTTTTTGAAGAGTGCTCTACATAGTTTGAATCACCCATATGTGGCAACAGTATGTATCTATGCACAGATGCCCTGCATAACTACTGCCATGGAGAAATCATTGTGTAGCTGTGTGCAGTGGGATATGACTGCGACATATGTAGTTCAGCATTAAATGTCAAATATCTGATCCATGTTATCTGTGTTCTGTACAGTAGTGTGTACAATGTCTGTTTGGGGGAGTAGCGCATACAGTTATATAAACATGGATGTGACAGAATAACAAATGCATGATAGTCATATTAACGTGTAGCTTAGCATCAGCAACAGCTGTACCAGGCTAGTATGCTAATCTAGCATTTGCAGCTATATATATATATATATATATATATATATATATATATATATATATATATATATACCCTCTAATATTACTGTGTGCTCACATGTGACACCTGTTCATGTTGCAGCAAGGCCCAACAGGTCAGCCGTGAGGTACACGGACTTACAACAGTGCGGTCCTTGTGTGTGTATGGCACACACATACGGAGAGATCTGTCTGTGTCAGATGTATTAGCATCTGTACATGTGCATAGAGCAAGGGACATACTGCAACTGTTTGTGAAAGGTGGACATATATATGTTGTTGAAGGTTGTTATGTGCATATTTATATGTAGGTTGTAGTGTGTGGCAAACAAGACAGAATACAGTGCTGGTATATGACATGTGGTGGTTAAACGCTGTGGGTATGATTCGTCAGGTTTGCAGTGTTGCAGCCAGTGAGGCCTGCTAAAGCTACATGGGCTGAGACCACCTTCAATGCATTCCGCACAACACTATGCAATATTATGACATAACTGTATACCTCACAACCTTCGCATAATTGATATTCCCACCATGAAAGGTGGACGGTATATGTGTCTATATGTATATCTATTTATATGTATGTGTGTGTATATATATATATATATATATATATATATATATATATATATAGGGAGAGAGAGAGAGAGGGTCATATTTACTGCAACAGATGCTTGGTGACAAAGCCATGGACTCACGCTCAATGTTGACACTGCATTGGCATCCCTTCTTGCAAAAACTCTGTACCCATTAACTACCACATAGGTGGTAGTCTACTTAACACCGAAGGTGTGATAAGAGACCATGGGACACAGGTGGACAGTAGTCTCCCCTTTGATAATCACAGTGCCACACTAGTCATGTAATCTGCCTACGTGGCGCACGTCATCACAAAAGGTGTGTCATCCAGGGAAATATAGGTCAGTGTTCCCCCCTACTCAACACACATAAAACCCATTATAGAGTACAATGCCCCATGTGGTATGTACCTCACAAGACATCTACAGCAACTGGGAAGGACACAGACATACCTCACAAAGAGTAATACCAGCCTCAAACAGATGCCCTATGCAGACCGTCTCACAAAACCACAGCTAGATTGTGTCGCATACCGTCTACCCAGAGGTGACCTCTGCCTAACATACAAAGCTATGTCAAACCCAGAGCTGTTGGACATGATCCACGTAAACAGATCACAATCCCTATGAGCTACATGCTCTAGGGACCTAAACCTTGTCACCTCAATAAACAGCACGTGCTAGAGGGATAGATTCCTATCTCAGAGACATCCCATACTCTGGAACAAACCATCAATAGCAAACAAAGCTCCTAATAAGCAGTCGTCATAAGTAATTCTGATGATTGTATGGGAGATAGAAAATACACCCTGAGAATCACCTCTGTGGCTCTGCTTGACAGGGCCACATGAAATGACATTACCTGTGTGTCAAAGGCTAGGGTAGCATATGGCTAGACATCTATAGGCCCTAGGGCCAATAGCCTATTACTTACCTATGAAACAATACACACCCACATGTACTTGTTGCAATAATTGCTATGTGAGGTTGACTGAGTGTGATGGTGAATGTGTCAGAGTTCTGTATATGTGTGATAGCTAAGTGGGAAACTGTTTCTGTCATGGTATTATGTGTTCTAGCTGTGATCCCAGCAAAAGATGTGTAGGCTATTGCTAGGCAGAAAAAGCAGTATGCCATACGGCCTGATGTAGTCCCTTGGTGTCGACTGGGGTGTCCCATTGTAGGCTACAGCAGTACATGTATGCTTATTGAGTGTTACTGCTGGTGAATCCAACTCCTGTATGAACTGTAGTACTACCTGAAGCTTTATGCCTAAACAGCACAGTATGGTGTATGTCCACATTTCTTGGAACCACTGTTTTGTGTATTCCCCGTAGTCCTCACAGATTACTTACCTCAGGCATAAGGTTTTGTAACTACTGACACACAGTATTGTATGGTACACAGGTAAAGGTCATCTAGGTTGCCATACCTTTGTGTCTGGTATGTATGTCTGATGTGTGTGTGGGTATGCCTGTACCATGACCTCGGTCATATGTGTGTTACAGGATATAAGTGCATATCTAGCAACATGTATAGTCTAGTACAGCAGTATGCCACCTATATTAATGAATGTGCACATATGTTAGGCAGGGGTTTGCCATCAATGACTAGTGTGGTATACTGGTAATACTGTAACTGGACTTTACAATCATTGCAATGGATTACATGTTTCTTTATGCATTAGCTTGATATATACCTCCTGTGGCTAGGTGGTGCATTGTGTCGCATACAGTGTGCCATGTACTGTTGTATAGTTTTACATACTGGTTTGTCTTTGTTGCTGTGCAAAACATGGTTTGATATATAGAGTGTGCCAGGCACTGTCAGGCAGTTGTGGGTTGAGCACTGATATGTGGTATTGAAAGTGTGTATCCTCTGACAGCCAATAGGTTGCTATATATGGCAGTTAATTGATATCTGTACTTTACAATGTTAAGTATTAGCAAAAAACTATGGGCACTCATAAAATCGTCTAAGGCCAGCTTCGAGAGAAAAATTGCACAGGGCACTAAGGATAATCACAAGGCTTTCTTTAGTTATGTTAGGAACCTGGTTGGGAATTCCCAGATATGCTCAGAATTAGTCCAAAATGGCAAAAAATACACCGAACCCACAGACATTGCCAACATCCTAGCTGACAGGTTCAGCACAAACTCCCTCCCCCCTCCCCACCAAAAGGGCAAATATCTATCCCAGCAGTGCTGCCCCTGACATCTCAGATGCTCAGGTAAGAGCCGCCTCCAAAGCAAAAAACACAGCATCAATGGGACCAGACAGTGTCCCGGGCTGCATCCTACATGAACTCCAAGAAGAGCTAAACCCAAACATAAAACTACTGTTCAATCTCAGCCTTACTACAGGATATGTACCCAAAGAGTGGCATACAGCAACAGTGGTCCCTCTCCACAAAGGTGGTGCCTCAACGGATCCTAGAAACTATCGCCCCATAAGCCTGACTAGCTTGGTCTGCAAAGCTATGGAAAGAATCATCATGGACCTCATAAATAAAGATATTGGGGACCTACAGACACTGGATCCTACCCAGTTCGGCTTTGTTAAGGGCAGATCCTGCCTCTTAAACCTGTTCAATTTCTTTGAAACAGTCACCAAGGCCATTGACGAGGGGAAGGTGGTCCACACAGCCTACCTGGACCTTGCAAAAGCCTTCAATGCAATACCCCACTCAGGCATTATAGATAAGCTTACCAGCTTAAATATAAACCCCTATGTCACTAGATGGGTTGCAAACTGGCTCAAGGACAGAACCCACATGGTTAGAATTGCTGGAGCCATGTCAGACTCCAAACCAGTTACAAGTGGTGTCCCACAAGGCTCAGTCCTGGGACCTCTCTTGTTCGGTATATATTTCTTGGAGGTACAGGCGAACATGGAAGGACTGTGACTGACCAAGTTCGCAGATGACTGCAAACTGGGCACCATAATCGACTCTCCAGCCGACACAAGCATCCTCCAAAAGGGCCTCATAGAAACAGACAACTGGTGCCAGAGCCATGGCCTCAAGCTAAACGCCAAAAAGTGTATAGTCATCCCCTTTGGCAAAAACAGTGCCCAAATTACCACATAGGTGGTAATCCATTAAGTACAGAAGAAGTAATTAGGGACCTGGAGACCCAAGTTGATAGCAATCTCTCATTTGACAACCACGTGGCCAAAGTGGTTAGAAAACATTTTATATAGCCCACCTAATCTTGAAGGGATTAACATCTAGATCAGGGGAGGTCATCATGCCTCTTTACTCATCCCTCATCAGGCCCATAATTGAGTACAATGCCCCTTTTGGGATGTACCTTACCAGACACCTGCAGCAACTGGAAAGACCCCAAAAGTACCTCACCAAGAGGATCAAAGGGCTTAAACAGATGCCATATGCTGCCCGGTTAAAGAAATTCCAGCTCTACTCAGTGGCATACCGCCTGCTCAGAGGCGATCTGTGCCTGACGTATAAAGCCATGTCCAACCCAGAATTAATGGACATGCTGCACCACAGAAAATCCAAATCCCATTGAGCTATGCGCTCGAGAGACTTGAACCTCAGCACTGAAATAAATAGGACATGCTGGAGGGACAGATTCATAATTCAGAGGCTCCCTTCACTCTGGAATAAAATCCCAGTCCAGGTTGGGCAGAGTCCCTCATTGACTCTCTTCAAGAGGAATCTTGATGAGTGGATGGGAGATCATAGGTTTACCCCAGGTATCACTTCTGTGTCACTGTTAGACAGAGGCACAGTATACTAACCTCGAAAAAGGGCATAGCAAAATTAATTTAAAATGGGTGGTGAAAGCCAAACACACTCTGGTTAGGCTTATAAATGCCCTAGGGCAGATAGCCTAGTATGAACCTATGAACCTATGAACCTAAGTGTGCCACATGACTTGCTCACACATATTGTTTCATTGTCTTCCAGGGTCATAGCCCACCATCGTAATCCCTCATATAGCCCAGCAGAGGAGGAACAGATTACAACCAGCTTGGTTCAGCACTATGCCCTGCTGTTCTCAAGAACCAGCCAGGACTAACATGAGCGGACTGCACTGTGGCAAAATCTTGTCTGTAGGGTAAATGACATAGGCATGCATAACCAGACATATGAGCAGGTAAGCCATCACTGCAGTGATTTAATTAGACATGTCCGGCAGCGTGCGTCTGATATCCGTAGACAACAGCTTGCCACAGGTGGTGGGGTAGTCATCCATCCCCCCTCACCAGAGTGGAGGAGCTGCTCCTGAGCCAGGTGGCTCCTGGCCAACAATAAGAACAACAACAACTAACATGTATCATCATGGAGGCCGGAGCCACCCAGCAAGTTGACACAGAGCATACAGGTAACATGGCATAGCTGTAGACTACTCTTACCTCTATTGGTAAATCATGCTTATGTGAGATGTGTACTGTGTAGTTAGAAGATGTGGTGCCTAGTGTTGTGCAATACTAATAATTAGGAATATAATCTGCAGGCCTGTGACTGTCAACCGTTGTACTACTGTAAGATTGCAAACACACAGTAGCAATGCCACAGTTGTTGCCACTGACAAACTGTCTCATATACTTGTAGGTCCCTCTGATGTGACAGCAAGGCAGCAGACCGATGCTGGTGAGTGTGTTCTACATTTAATATTGCTAATTAAATGTGCATGTCATAGGTGAGGTGTAGGCCATGTACACATCACACCTGCGCATAATGCATGCTGTGCATGTTTGCTGTGAGACTATGCACATCTCAGTAATGTGAGTAGCTGCCTCAAACACATGCAATACACAGAGCATCCCACACAATTGTGGCAACACTGTAGTGGACATTGGATAGGCAGAGTCGATACACATGCACACAACATACACAACTGTATCATACGCAGTACACGTTAACATGCTGCACATGGTGTATTCAGGCACCAGCTGTAAGGTCACACTCCAGTATTACAAATGCGATCCACACAGCACACATAATATACCTGAGGGGTAGAGGCCTCATGTGGCTGTGCGACACTCTTCAACACATAACACATTCATGTTAGGCAATGCCCCCTATTGGGCACCTTACAAACCCATGTAACAACTGGCTGTGAAATGGTGAATGTAGCCATGGTACTGCAGTTCAGGTACAGCATACTATGTGCTGGTCTGGCACACATTAGTAGCCTTGAGTGATCACATGATGCTGCATGATGATGGCTCATGGTACTACACCCCATCCAGTTACAGTGACCACAGTACTACACATAGCATTAATTGCTATGCACCTCAATGTTGTGTATGTGCAAACATATGCACTTATACACAATATGCATAACAATCACCATTTGTACAAAGTGACACACATATGTCTTGTAATGCCATTGAGTGTATAGGTCACATGACACACATTGTGTATGTGTGATGTTTAATGTTGCAGTTGTGTTGTAGCATGCCATGTCATGACTGGCACTGGCATGTCTACAATATGTCCTACACTCACCATAGCCACTGTACAATGGATATGTTGAGCAATGGTATTCCATCAGGTATACATGCACCACTCATCCTGTGTGTATACATAGCATGCATGTGCTAAACCTGTGTCCACAATTATCTGCTAAAGACACAGATGGTCTAATCAGAAATGGATATTTATGTGACACACAGATACACATCCAGCCATGGTATGTATACCTGTGAGTGATGGTGCACAGGACATTGCAGAGCTTTTAATACTTGCACAGCAATGTTGTGTCCATGTACACATTGCGTTCCAGGGTGAGGCCAATCACTGAATAACAACACACATGCATCAAAGCCATGTATACTGTTATTAGCAAGGGCTGTCTACACTCACACTGCATGCTGTTGAGCAACACACGTCCTGCATGCTGACACGTGTGATATAACTGTTTGGCTTGTGATACTGTACCCCACCATCACCCGCTATTGATTATGTTCTGGATTGCTGGTGGTGTGTGTGTCTGTCTGTTTTAGTAAGGAGTGTATTTGTGTGCATGTGTGCATGTGTTCATGTGTGCATGTGTTCATGTGTGCATGTGTGCATGTGTTCATGTGTGCATGTGTTCATGTGTTCATGTGTGCATGTGTGCATGTGTTCATGTGTTCATGTGTGCATGTGCTCATGTGTTCATGTGTGCATGTGTGCATGTGTTCATGTGTGCATGTGTGCATGTGTGCCAACATCATGTACAGGTCGTAAAGTGTGTTTCCTGTCTTCCTCTCACAGGTGCTGAGTTTGGGCTGGTTTACTGCAGCAGAGAAACTGATGTCACTGAGCAAAATAGTGATGATGATAGGTGTGTTGAGGCACAGGCATGTTTGCCAGGGTCTGTCATTGGGCCACCAATTGACAGTACACAAGTGTCCACCCCATCCATGCACACAATCATACTGCCAATACATCCATCACCAATGCCCTTAGCTGAGGGACAGCATACAGTCGGCATTGGCCAGGACAGTGTGGTATCTATGGCACATGCATCCTGACACAGCAGCCATACCCAGATGTCTGGAAGGGTACCACATAGGCAGATGTCCAGGGGTTCTCGTTGGAGCACTGCTGCTCATCATGCCACTGGCAGATGTGCCACAGGTCTTACAACCTTACACATGTTCCAGGCTGTCATGGAGGCACAGGCACATATGGAACAGTACACCAGACAGGGACTAAGGGCACAGAGGGCACATAACACCACCATAATTGACAGTATCCATGACCTAGCAGGTGTCATCCATCATTACACTGAGGTCACTGATAGACATTGGGGTGAGACATTAGATGTCCTCTGCAATGTCATGTCCATGTGTCAGGACAGTGTGGGATGGTTGAGTCGTCGACGTGGACATATGCCAGCAACATCAGCAGCTGGCAGTCGCCGCGGATGTCCCTCAAGTCACAGCCGCTCCCGTAGTGCCAGTACCAGCCCCAGCAATGTTGGGGCTGGGCTGTCCATAGAATGTCCTAGAAGACCACAGGCACATGGCTCTGGACAGTCCCAGCAGGGACCTTGGTCCAGTGTACATCCATCTACCTCTGGGGATAGTACCCAGTCTGGCTTAGTACCTGATAGTGTCAGTAGCACCCCTGCCAGGCACAGGTACCATATCCATGGCCAGAGACAGTGATCTGTAAAGCCTGGCAGGTACAGTCTGTGGCTGTCCCACAAATACCCGTGTATGGCAACCAAATGGTGGAACTGTGTGCATGCAGACACACACACACATAAACCAGACACATAGGGCTAACACATACCCACACACATTACATCAACATTGGCCCATAGCAGTACTCTTGGCCCACACACACACACACACACACACACACACACACACACACACACACACACACACATACATGTTGATTGTATGGCTAACTGTAGGCCTCTGGCAAACCAACAACACACCCTGTGCATATGATGAAACCTGTGCCACCTCCTGTCATCTGTAAAGTTGATGCCGGAACAGGCTACCATGGTGCTGATGCACAGGGTGACTTTATAGCAGTATAGCAATGTTAGCATGTTGTCAGCAGTAGAGTGTAATGATATGCTTGAAGGTGTAGCTGAGCAGGCATGATGCATTAAAGCTATGATTGTCAATATAGTATTGTTTACACCAGGGTAAGTTCCAATAGTGTATTGTCTGCCCACGTGCCACTTGGCTGATGTGTATAGTATTGGCAGCATGTGTTAGAGAGTGGACAGTATGTGTGGGATGTGTGTAACACAGATTTGCAGGTGTACATTTGTGAACATGGTGGAGGTGCACTGTCTGCGTGCATAGTGGACAGATGGGCAGGGTGACATGCCCTGTATTACACAGTAACACTCCATAGTTTCTATTGGTGGCCAGTATGCATTGTACTATACACATTTCAGAACTTGACTACACATGTGTGTATGACATGGTTTGACACTGTGCTGTGGGTGATACTGTTACTGTCTATCATTGTTTTGCATTCTGGTAGTATACATAACTTCAATAGCCTGACCATAACCAATCATTAGATGATGTCTTGACAACTGACACACAGATGTAGGACACACAGTAACATTTGGATCCTTCAGGTACTATACTATGCCAGTAACCAGTGGTATTCACCTGCACCCATTACTGAGACCACTCCTGTTTGGCATATACCTCTCTTAGGTACAAGCAATCACAGTAGGGATATGTCCGTCCACATTTGGTAATGCATACTGTGGCCTATAATGCATTCTCCAGATGACACACACATCCTCCATAAGGGTATCATACAGACAGATACCTGTTGTCAAACCCATGCTGTAAAGCTATAAGCCAACCAAAGCATAGTCATCCACCTTTATGGAATATAGTATCCCCACAGTACCACATAGGGAGTAGCCACCAACATGATGAACAGGTATCGATGTGTACATGCAACCAAGTGTTACATCATCTCTCCTTTGACAATCACATTTCCAAAGGTATTTTGAAATCCCTCGGTGGATCACATAAGCAATAAGGGGTCTGCATGCATATCCACAAAGGTTGTTGTACACCTAAAATGAATAGCCATCATTGACAGACTTTGCTGCATTTGAACAGGTCTGACATATACCTCGGCCATAAACCCTCACTCACACAATTCAATAGAAACTGTAATGAGTGTGTGTGACATGGATGACCTAGGCCAGGGATCACTGCAGTGGCTGGCCTTGTCACAAGCATACAGATGTGACTTAAGGTCTGGAAAGCAGCAGCGCACTCTGGCAAAGATGACAGATGTGTTCTTGGAGAAAGCAGGGTTCCCACACATGCAATAATTGAGGTCACATGTACGTATATGTATTTGCCACACAGCTACCTCACATGTGAAATGCACATACTGCTGTCATACTGATATGTCATACAGTAGTAAAAGCAAAACCCACAACACATTGACCAACAGTGCCACACACACACACACTCACCAAGTGCAGGATTCAAACCTCTACCTAACTATGTCATGATACTAGAGGAGTATGCATTAACACGACACGCTATACACATTACTGTGAGTTCTCTTTTCCACAGGTATATTTGTAGGATGGTGACATCATCAGACTTGACCAAGATTAGTATACCACTTTTATGGTGTTTTACTATTCTCCAAAAGCGTTGCTCCTCTCCAAGGAGATCACACACAAACACACACTTGTCAAGTGCAGGATTCAAACCCCTACTTAACTGGTTTATGATACTACAGGAGTACGCATTTACATGTCACGCTATACATACTATTGTGAGTTTTTTTTTCCACAGGTATATTTGTAAGATGGTGACATCATCAGACCTGACAAAGACTAGTATACCACTTTTAAGGTGTTTGAGTACTCTCCAAAAAGGTTGCTCTTCTCCAAGGAGATCACACACAAACAGACATATACACACACACACTTGTCAAGTGCAGGATTCAAGCCCCTACCTAACTGGTTTATGATACTACAGGAGTACGCATTTACACGACGCGCTATACACATTACTGTGAGTTCTCTTTTCCACAGGTATTTTTGTAGGATGATGACATCATCAGACCTGACAAAGATTAGTATACCACTTTTAAGGTGTTTGAGTACTCTCCAAAAAGGTTGCTCCTCTCCAAGGAGATCACACACAAACACACACACTTGTCAAATGTAGGATTCAAACCCCTATCTAACTGGTTTATGATACTATAGGTGTACGCATTTACACGACGCGCTATACAGATTACTGTGAGCTCCTTTCCACAGGTATATTTGTAGGATGGCGACATCATCAGACTAGACAAAGTGGGTTACATTAGGTGGGCTACATAGAAGGAATGTCTAAACACTTTGGCCATGTGATCATCAAAGGAGAGTTTACTATCTACCTGTGTCCCCAGGGCCTTAATGACTTTCTCAGTACATACTGGAGTACCACCTATGTGGTAATTTGTTTGCACTTTGTTTTAGCCAAAGGGGATGACTATGCATTCTTTGGCATTCTGCTTGAGGGCATAGTTTTGACACCAGGTATCTGTCTCTGTAAGACCCTTCTGGATGATGTGTGTGTCAGCCGTAGAGTCGATTATGGACCACAGTTAGCAGTCATCTGCAAACCTGTTCAGCCATACTCCTCCTGTGCTTTCCTTGTACATCTGAGCAGTGTCTACTGAACAGGTGGGGTCCCAGGACCAAGACCTGTGGGATGCCATTTGTGACTGGCTTAGAGTCGGACATGGCACCCACAACTCTGAACATGTGTGTTTGATCTGTGAGCCACTTGGCCACCCATCCTGTGACATAGCTGTTAATGTTCAAGCTGGTAAGCTTGTCCATGATGACAGAGTGGGGAATGGTGTAGAAAGTCCTTAGTGAGGTCCAGGTGGGCTGTGTGGACTACTTTTACCTCCATATATGTCCTTGGTAACTGTTTGAAATAAGTTGACTATGTTTAGGAGGCAGGATCTGCCTTTAACAAGGCAAGGTTGTGTAGAGTCCAGTGTCTGGAGGTCCCCAATGTCTCTGTTTATGGGTCCATGACAATTTGCTCAATAGCTTTGTAGACCAGGCTGAATAGACATATAGGGCAATGGTTTCCAGGTTCTGTTGTGGCACCCCCTTTGTGGAGCTGGATGACTGTTAGTGTATGCCATTCTTTGGGTACATAGCCTGTGGTATGATTGAGTCTGGACAGTGAATGTAGGTGAGGGTGTAGTTCCTTTTGGGCCTAGTGTAAGATGCAGCCTTGGACACCATCCAGTCCCATTGATGCTGTGTTCTTAACTTTGGAGAGGGCTGTTTTTACCTGCATGTCCATGAAATCCGGGGCTCTGCATCCTGCTGTGATGGACACAGGCCATTTTGGGGGTGATGGGGGGAAGTTTACACTGAACTTGTCCCCCAGGATGTGGGCAATGAAAGTTGGTTCAGTGTATTTCTTGCCATTTGTCAGTAGCCGGCAGCATATTTGGAAGTTGACACCTACATGTCTGGTACAGCTACCGAAGGCTTTGTGGTTGTTATTCTTACATTCCTTGGCAATTTGTCTTTAGAAACTGTCCTTGGATTATTTTATGAGCGATCATTGTTTCTTCCTAATAATGATCAGTGATGCCTTTCCTTTAGTGAAGTTGGCTCTATCATGTGTTAGTTTCCTCCTTCTGATGTCTAGCTTATTTATGGGCAATGACCACCAGATTGTTTTCTTATTTTTGGAGGAGTGCATCTTGGTTTTATTTGTGATGTCTCGATCCATGCATCCCTGTAGATGCTCATAGGATGCACTTGTAAATGATTCGGCAGATTGTATACCATTATCCTATAGCAAGAGGGCTTTGGAACTTTCCACTTTGGTCTTGGGAAGTGTGCAGTTTGCTTTTGAAAATGTCTTCACAGTGGTTTCATTGACTGGGTCGGGGGGCGGGATGTGGATGTCCAGTGTGATTACTTTATGATCTGATATTACCAGCGAGGGGTTTATCTCTGTTGTGGAACACTGGTACCCCATGTCGGTGATGATCATGTCCAGTATGTTGTCACCTCTAGTGGGGGTGGTGACCAGCTGTTCCAGGGTGTTAGAGTTTTTAAACTCTAGGAAACATTGGACAAAGGACGTTGTACACAAGTAATTCTCCCACTCAATGTTTGGGTAGTTGTAATCTCCTCATATAATGGTGTTTGATAGGACCTTTATATTTTCCACTGTACTCAGGAATACTGAGTGAGGTTCCTGAGACAAGGTAGGTGATCTGTAGCAGGCTACAATCTGATGAGCAGCTTTGCCCCATGTTAGTTGCACTTGCATGGTCTCCAAGGCCTCATGCTGTGCCACGAACCTGAAGGTGTGGGTATCCATAAGGTAAATGGGTACACCCCTTCCTCTTGTATTTCACTTGTGGTTTTGGGTCCGAAGGTCAGAGGGATTGTGAGTGTTTTACGTGGAGCATGTCCAACAGCTCTGTGTTTGACATAGCTTTGTATGTTAGGCAGTGAACACCTCTGAGTAGGCGATATGCAAGGGAGTACGGATGGAGCATTTTGAGATGGTCTGTGTATGGCATGTATTTCAGGCCGCTAATGCTCTTTGTGAGGTATTGCTGCAGGCTTTCCAGTTGTTGTAGTTGTCTTGTGAGGTACATAGCAAAAGTGGCGTTGTACTCTATTATAGTTCTAGTGAGTGATGAGTAGAGGGGAACAATGTCCTCTTCTATTCTGCATGAGACACATTTTGTGATGACGTGTGCCACATAGGAGGGTTTCCTGACTACTGTGGGGATGTGATTATCACAGCTGTGTCCACTGTCCACCTGTGACCCAAGGTCCCTTGTCACACTTTCAGTGTTAACTATACTACCGCCTATGTTGTAGTTCTTGGCTACAGAGTTTTTAACAAAGGGGATGACAATGCATCTTTTGGCATTGAGCTAGAGCCCATGGCTTTGACAACAGCCATCTGTCTCAGTGAGGCACTTTTGTAGGATGTCCACATCTTTAGTGTTTACAATTATGGCTCCTAGTTTGCAGTCCTCTGGAAACTTCAGTAGCCACAGACCTTCCATGTTAAAGTTTACCGTGTGATACTGCACTTGTCACTGGTCCAAAGTCATACTTGGAGTCTGCTACTTTCACAGTGTGTGTTCTGTCAGTAAGCCTGTTGGCAACCCATCTTGTGACATAGCAATTTATACCTAGTTTAGTGGGTTTATCTATATTTCCAGAGTGTGGGGTGGTGTTGTAAGCCGTGGCAGGTTCTACATAGGCTGTGCAAACCACCTTATCCTTGTGTATGGTTCTGGTGACTGCTTCAATGTCATATATCAGGTTTAGGAGACATGATCTGCATTTTACAAACCCCACATGGTTGTGGTCCAGGGTTTGGGGATTACCAATGTAATTTTTTATAAGTTGTATGATGATACATTCCATGGCCTTGAAGAGCGGGGTCATCAGGCTAATGGGGCACTAGTTCCTGGGGTCCATGGTGTCTCCACCCTTGTGTAGTGGGATAACCATCACTGTGCACCATTCAGCAGGCACAAAGCATGAGGTGAGGCTATGACTGCACATGGTATGTCAATGTGGTGCCTGTTCATTTTGTGGTTTGTGTAGACCACAGCCTGGGAAGTTATCTGGTCCCATGGCTGCTGTGTTTCTGGCTTTGGAGAGTGTTTTTTACCTGTGCAGCTGTGATGACAGCAACTTTGCAGTCTTCCATTATAGAGATGTGCTCTTTCATGGGTGAGAGGGGGTAAAGTTAACACTGATCCTATCTGCCAGGATGTTGCCAGTATCAGTTGGGTCTGTATATTTAGTGCCATTGAGCTGTAACTCAGAACAGATCTGAGTGTAGCCATGACATGGACCTGTCTGTTGGGCAGAGATCTCCTGAGTAGACAGTATGCAACAGAGTACAGATTGGGTTACATTCAGTCTTGTTGCATGGGGCAACTGTTTGAGGCCAGTAATCCTCTTGTTAGGGTACTTCAGTGGTCTTTCTGGCTGCTGAACATGCCTAGTCAGATTCATCGCAAGTGTGTTGTGGTACTCTCTGATGGGTCTGATGACTGATGAGTAGTGGGAACCTCCTTTGACCTACATGCACATACCTTGACAGTTTATGTGAACACATAGCATGATTTTCTGACAACTTTGTGAATGTGTTTCTGGAAGTGGAGATGACTATCCACATTTGTCCATAGATCCCTTATTATCGCCTCCATATTTAGCATGTGTGTGAGCATGCCCAGTATGACCTTTCAATATGTTGTTGCCTGACATTTGCTTCGTTTATTTGTGTGAGCATGCCCAGTATGACCTGTCAGTATGTTGTTGCCTGACATTTGCTTCATTTATTTCTGTGTGAGCATGCCCAGTATGACCTTTCAGTATGTTGTTGCCTGACATTTGCTTAGTTTATTTAAGTGTGTGAGCATGCCCAGTATGACCTTTCAGTGTGATGCTGAATGAAATCCACTACATTTGTTGGAGTGTGTGAGCATGCCCGGTATAGACATTTATACTATATGTGTATGAAAAATCAAGTTGTATTTTTACAGCAGGGCTCACCTTTGTGTCATAGATCAACAGGGATCATGCTGTGCCTGCAGGGCTTCCATGAGACACTTTGCATAGACTTATCAACATTTCTACATACAGGGGGGACAGCTATTCTTTGTACATTTCTACCCGGGGGCACACCTGATTGTTACTGTGGGTGTACATAGGATGAGGGGTTCACCTGACACTTATACACATTTGCTATGCCTGCACTGCTATGTACGGTACACTATTTCAGTCTGTACTGTTGCCTATCATACTGGCATGAGGCATACTACTGTACTACACATCTTATAGTCCAATGTCACATATATTAGATTGTGACTTCATAGCCTACACAACCCACATCACACTGCCTGGCCTGATGTTCTCTGTCTGCATAGGCATGTGGGGGAGGTTACCCATATACCTATTTAGGGCCATGTTACAGCATTTCTTTGTGTTTGCATTAGTGTACAATTGTCCTGCTGTGTGTGTGCCACCTAAATGCTATCATGGCTTAGTGGTTCAGTACTGTGACTATAGTGCACAGTATCCTGGGTTCGAGCCCTGTCACTGCTTTTTATTTTCATGCTGGGCAGACCAGACTGCTTAAGGGACAGTAAAGCTAATATGAGCATGTTTACCTGACTTTGCTCAACTTTGCCCGACCTTGCCCAACATTGCTCAACGTTGCCTGATGTTGTGCTAGTTAGCATGGGCAATTTTGTTTACATATACTAAATATTGGTAAAAGCTGCTTAGCACTGCTTTATATTGCTTAAAACATGGTAATCATGCCTCAGGTGGTGCTGCAGGGCTGCCTATGTCGGATGCACATACTGCACTCCCTATACATGTTTGGAAACTGGTAGTGTCAAGTTACGCATCCCTTTTATTTTATGTGTGAGTCAGAGAGAGGTATAATTTCCAGGGTTCCTACTGAGCCAGTGTATGTGCTATGCTTTGCCTCTTTGCCAAGGCCAAGGCATACCGGACACACCTCCTTCTGCCTACTGGGGCAGGCTCAGGTTGTTCCTCCTCCGAGTCACGATGTGCCTGTGCAGGCCTTGGCAATGGTGGGGGGCTGTTTGGCCCTGCCCCATGCTGTTCCTGCTGCAGCTGTTTTTGCAGGATCATATTGTGTAGCATGGCACATACCATGACAATTTGGGTACATGTAGTTGGTGAGTACTGCAAGGTTCCACCAGATGTGTCCAGGCACCGGAACCATGACTTGAGCATCCCAAACACATGCTTGATTACATTTCATGTTTGTGCATGTGCCTCATTATGGAGTTCTTGTTCAGGTGTGTGTGCATTTCTGATGGGTGTCATCAGCCACGGCTCCAGTGCGTATCCAGCATCCCCCACTAGGTGACCATCAGGGATGTCCACATTGGCAAATGTCTGGTACAGCTGCTTCAGATGCCAGATATGGGAATCGTGGTAGCTTCCAGGGCAGCCAGCACACACATTCAGTATTATGCCCTGGGCATCGCACATGACCTGGCAGTTGATGGAGTGGAAGCCCTTGCGGTTGATGTAGGCCCTACCCCGCTCACCGGCTGGTGCTTTGATGTGTATGTGCATGCAGTTAATTGCACCCACTACCTCAGGGTATTCCGCTATTTGCTGGAAGAGATGCATATTGCTGGCCAATACCTCATGGGAATTGGGGAAATATACATGATCACCGATATGTGCTGACATGGCATTCAGGAACTGGTGCAGTACCCTGGATGCTGATGCCTGTGAAATCCCCATCATATCACCAGTTGGTCTCTGGAAGGTACCTGTTGCTAGTATTCTTAGGCCAACACATACCTTGGTTTCCACTGGGATGGGTTCCCCTCTGTTGGTTCTGTGTGTGAGGCATGGCCTGCACAGCTCAACAATTTGCTGCAGGAGGTCTCTGTCCACTCTATAGCGCTCCACTATCTCCAGCTCATGTAGCCCCTGGTAGGTTACCCTGGGTCTGTACACTCTTCTCCGTCTCCTCACTGTGGGTTGCTCAGCAGCATTCGCAATGGCACCACCCTCAGCATCTTGCACATGTTGCCTTATAATATCAATGGCAGCCCCTAACATTTTTTTGTCTCAGTTAAGCTTTTTAAGTTTTCACTTCTCTTTGTAGACTGCAATGTTGCAGTGTTTCTGAGAAAAACATGGGGGAATGTTGTTTGCAGAATTTTAAGTGCTGGGCTGGGCTGGGCTAGTGTACCGCCTGTGTAATTGGCTGATTCTGATTGATTTCACTTGGCAGGTCTGCTAGTTCTCCTTGATTAACTTCCTACTACTTCTTTTCCTTCCTTTTCCCTTTCTGTTTCCACAAGGGGCAGCGACGCTCAAACAAGCACAAACACCTGCACACGAGTGCACACGTGCACACACAGGCTTACACAGACATAGGCAGGCGCACACATGCGCACACAGGCTTAGACGGGTTTACAGGCACACACACACATGCACACAGGGTAAGCATCTTTGCAAGAAACTTTAGTGATATCCACGGCATGCACCTTCGGTTTCTGGGTTTCAGTTAAGACAACTGTAGACACACCTCTTCCAGTCCTGCATAAC
This sequence comes from Protopterus annectens, assembly GCF_019279795.1. Lineage (NCBI taxonomy): Eukaryota > Metazoa > Chordata > Ceratodontiformes > Protopteridae > Protopterus > Protopterus annectens. Next base: position 927,416,436 of record NC_056746.1, read on the forward strand.
TTACAGCAAACACATGCCACTCTGCTCCAATAAGCTTACACTCTTTGATACATACCCCCTCATCATGTCACCTATTTTCTACTCTGTTATTCCCCTAATCCTACTCTTACACTCTAGGGACATGGTTCACATGGCAGGGAAAGTTGGGATTCATTATCCTTATCCTCATTTCCATAGGATTGCCTACTAATGCTTGGTTACATCTCTCAGACTGAGCTTCCCCCCTTAGCAACCACTACTCAGTAGCCATGTTGTCTTCAGCCTGCCATTCACCTGCATGGCAGATGATATTTTTAATAAAATGCCTATTTTTGGCTTTTATTTTTTTTTCTGGTTTTTAGAGCGCAGCACGTTTGCGCGGCACTGCACTACACTTAAACATCGGAGATCGGAGAAAAAATTTTTTTTTTATTTTGCAACAGATAAAAATGCCACTGGCCTTATATTTGGCCATTGGCATTATTCCTCAACTGGATGCATCCTTTATTTGGAGCTGTCATAGCTCCGTTTTGCTATTTGCAGAATGGTACTCCGTTACCAAAAGAGTACATTTCTACAAATAACACTACTTTTACTCGGACAGGTTAGTGTTTTTTGGATCGCAAATTTACCTCATTTGCATAGCTTTCAGCAGCAAATGAGGTAATTTGCATAACATAATACTGTCCGTGCAAGGGTAGTTTTAGGAGCTCTCATGCACGCCCCTGCTGGCTGTTCCTGGATCGCTCAGCAGACATATTGGCTGTCTGGAGTCTTACTCTACTCTTAGACAACATGCAAGCCTTCATGAATCCAGCCCATTCTTATATCGCATTTATATCATATTATCGAAAGATGAAAATAGCGAACGCTATTTCATCGAACCTAAAATATCTAAACCACATAATATCAAAGAATCAGAATAGCAAATTCTTTCCTTGGGAAAAAATTTGCTATTCCGAAACACATACATACAACACAAGCACACCTAAAAAACATCAATACACACACATACACTTACAATCCTACAACTAACCCTACACTAAACTATACAGACACTACTGTCTATCCACTTACCTTAACCCAAACCCTAACCCTAAAGTCTGTCACTATCGCACACTCACTAACCCACGCCCTAACCCACCGCTAATCCTAATTCACCTAACCCGCACCCTAACCCTAACTCACTTAACCTGCCCCTAACCCTAACTCACCTAACCCGCACCCTAATCCTAACAACCACACAATCACACACTTACCTGAACCCGACCTGTAAATTTCCACCACAGTGCTGAGAATAGCAAAGCCACAGAATCGGCCAACTGAATTCTTTCGCTGGGAAAGAATTCAGTGTTCTGCAGTTTCACTATTTTTAGAGTTCGCTCAAAACGGGTCGATATTAGAACATTCGAAGTTTTAAAACTTCGATGTTCTGATATACACCCCTTATATCAGTTGTGTTTTCAGTTCCTCATCTGATGAGCTATACAGTTTTAAATCATAGACAAAGAGAAGGTGAGAAATCTTTATACTTTGTTGCTTTCTGGGAGCCAAATTATAGCCATGACCTAATCTGTTAAGCAGACAGCTTAATAGGTTAATGACAAGGCAAAAGAGCAACGGTCACATAGAGTCACCCTGGAATATCCACCTTTGGATTTTTAGCCCTGGAATAATAATTTTTCCTTTATCATGGCTTAACTGCAAAGTGGTTTGCTACTATTTTATGGTCTCAGTGATGTAATTAATCAGTGTAGGGTGTATCTTATACATTTTTAAGCATTCTTTTATCCATGAATGTGGGATACTGTCAAATGCTTTTTTGTAGTCAATCCATGCCATACTTAAGATTCTTCCCCTTTTTACAGTTCTCCACTATGACTTTATTTAACAACAAATGATCCTTCATGCAAAAATGTTAGTACTTTTAGCCAGAAGTTAGGTACTGCATCTGGGCCTGGGGTTTTCCAATTAGAGGCTTTTCTTAACTTTGTTTCAATCTCTTTGGCTGTTACTTCACCCCAGTTCATATCTTCTACATTTGAACTTCTTATTCTTTCTTTTACTTCTTCTATCCATTTAGCATGTTTGGTATGCTCCACAGGATCTTCATAAATGCCACTCCAAAATGTATCTATTTCTCCTTTTTTGGTGGTCTTTCAATTCCTTTTACCTTGTTTCCCAATTCTCTATAAAACTTTTTTGGGTCATGAATAAATTAATTATTTTGTACTTTTCTGTTATATTTATTTGTTTATCTTCTAAGTGTTCTGCCTATGCTGATATTTTTAGTTTATTATTTGCGATAGTGCATGATAAGTCCTGATCCGTTATAATACTGCACTTTGTCTTTATCACGTCTATCTTTCTTAGTATTTTTGTTGATCTATTCCCTCTTCTATACTCCTCTAACAGTGGCACTTCTTGTCTTTTTTTTTTCAAATACATTTATTGAATTATCACTTGTGACATAGGCAAATTTACATTCACATAAAAGTAATCAAACTATCTTAACATAAACATTATACTTCCCATGTATTACTATATATCATATCACCTAAGTAATATTACATAAGTGACACTTCTTGTCTTAATTACTTTATAGTTTTCTCTATCTGATAATTCCATGATGGCATTCGATTTCTCCCTGTCCTTTCCCTTACTACCCTGTGTTCTTGTGGTAGGACTTTATCTGTTACTAAAATTTGGCTGCATAGTAATATATCCTATTTACTTCTGTTTTATTGCATGACTCTCTATGGCAGTCCTAATTACTGTGTTCATTTGTTTTATCAAACTTCTAACTTTTTGGGTTTTATTGACATTCTGCAGTTTATTTATTTCATTAATCTTAATATGTCTGTCCATCTCTATTAAATCAATAACTCTTCTCTTAGATCATAATTGTAATGTAATGATTATAATGCTTTTTTAATTTCTCGAAATCTTTTGGGTTTGTAATATCATGATGGGAATGTACCCATTATTAAGTCAAAGTACAATTAAAATTCATGAAATTAGTATTGTTGCAATCTTTGATGTTACCCAAAAGTGCTCTTCTCAGCAGCCACAATATGCCCAGTAATGACTCCTCCTGTAATTCGTATGGGATTACATGTATTGGTAACATATTTAAATATGATTGTAGATTCTTTTTTATAAGACCCATTACTCCTACTACTATTGGAACAGTCTGGCTATCTTTCTTCCACATTGCTCTCGTTTCTGCCTGCAGATCCTGATATTTTATGACTTTGTGTCTTTCCGTACACAAGACACAGTAGTCACTGAGTGTGGTGATTTCAATGATCAATGCTACTTTTGTATTCTTTTCATAGGCCACCATATCCAGTTTTCTAGCATCTGTCTTTTGAACTGTTGGTAATGGGTGATCCAATGTGATGTAAACTTCATCATTTTCTATAATACTTTGTGGCTTATGTTTCCAGTGTTTTTCAGCCACTTCAATACCGTAATGTTTGCACAATCTCCAGTGCAACAGTCTTGCCAGATTATTAAGCCTTTCAGTATATAGTCCTTCTGCCATTAGTATGTCACAACCAGCAACAAGATGTGCGACTGTTTCCAGTGACAAAACGTACATTTGTCTTTTTCTCCCACATTTCAATGGACTTTGTAAACCAGCATGTATGTAGCCCACTATCTTGGGCTGACAATATTAACCTTTCAACCCTTGGTTTGAATTTACCTCTCCTTAACCATTTCTGCATTAATTTATAATCAGCATGAGGTTGTTCCAGGAGTTTTCTATGCTTGCAACTATATCCCCTTTGAATTTTTATCCCTGAGATAATAATTTGTCCTTTATCATGGTTTAATTGCAAAGTGATCTGCCACTGTCTAGAGAAGTAGCTGTGTTTTGGCCAGTTGTATAAAAGAGTGATGCCAGTAAGGGTTTGGAGATTATCCAGGAACATTAAATGTACAAAGCTAGTAACTGAGAAGTTAGGACTTTAGTTGTATTTTAAATAATTTAGGGGAGGATTCCTGTCATATTGCTAGTAGGATGGCGTTCCAGGATTTATTGAGGTGGTGGGAGATTAGTGATTTGCAAGCCAAATTGTTGGGTTTTGATACATGTAGTAGTTATTTGATGAACATAGTAGCCTGGAAGGGTTATGGCTAGACAGATGACATGTTTATACAGAAATGTTGTGTATTTGTGGAAGTTGTGAGTAGGGTAAATAATGTGGGAATTCCAGACACAGTAATTCCCTTAGGGCAGTACAGTGGTGGATTCTGTTTTGAAGACTGGCAGTGAATCGTGCTATTTTATAGTAACATTGCTCAAGTTTGTTTAGCAATGCCACTTGGATGTTGTTAAGGATGGATTCAGAATACATTAGAGTAGGCAAGAAGACAGAAAAAGCAATGTGTTTTCTTACAGTGTCTGTGAGGAAGGGTTTGGGTATATAGACAGAATGCAGTTTTTGGTGTAATTATTTAAAGAATATTTTGGATGTGTGCATCAAAGTTTAGGTTCTCATCTACACAGATGACTAGCAATTTTAATATGTATGACAGGTTCAATTTTTATTTCGTTGGATGGGGTAACTGAAAAAGAGATTTTGTTTTGGATTTGTAAGTTGTTTGGGAGTAAATAGGATTATTTGGATTTACTTAGGTTTGGGAATAGCTGGCAGATGTTAGACAGGTTTCTATAGAGGAGAAGGACTCCTGGGTAAGTTATTGTAGCATGTTGATGCATTTTGTGATGCAGATAACTGTGGCATCATATGCATAGTGTACTAGGAATGCAGTTTTACAGGCTTTATGATGGTCATTGATGAAGATATTAAAGAGAATGGGCCCCAAGACTGATCCTTCTGGTACACTGACTGGGACAGGGAGGAAGGATGAAATGTCTTTTTTTTTCACTTGACAACTTGAGCTCTGTTTTGGAGGTAGCTATGGAACTGATATAGCAGTGGTGTTGAGTCCTAGGTTATGAAGTTTGTATAGGAGAACAGAGTGAGAGACCATGTCAAAGGCCTCGGATAAATCAAGTAAGAAGGCAGACACTAGGTTTTTGTCATTTCTATTTGTGTTTATTGTATTGGTGAAACTAAGTAAAGTGGTAGAGGTACTGTGGTGAGGACAGAAGCCATGCTGAGATGAAGAGAGGAGGTTATTTTGTGTGAGTTAATGTAAGAGTTGTGACTGGATGCATTTTGTGAACATTTTTGTTAGGCGGAGAAGATGGCAATGGGCCTGTAGTCTGAGAGTTCAGTTGAATGCCCTCCTTTGTGGAGGGGAAGAATGTGTATTTTTCCAGAGGGTAAGGAGATATGCTTCACTGATGGAGCGATTTATTAGTATTGAACTGGGGTAGCCTATTGCTTCTGCAACCATCTTAAGGTATTCCCCAGGTAGGTTGTCTGGTGCTAAGGCAGGGGGTTTCAATTTAAATATATTTTTTTATGTAAGTAGTGGGGACTGGTTGGAAGAAGAGGTTATGAAGAGGAATGGTTGTTGGTGGTGCTGTTGTCTGGTTGTTGGCATTAGGGGAATTTTGAAGTAGCGACGAGACTGACTGAATGAAATGAAAGTTGAAAGCATTAGCACTGTTGGTAGAGTTGTTGTTAGTGTTAAGTGTAGGAGATGGTTGAGTGGTGTGGGCAGGATTGACCAGCTGGTTTATAGAGGACCAGAATGTTTTGGGATTTGTGTAGTTTTTATGTTGCATGTCAATATAGTATGTTTTTTATCTAACTTAATTTGAGTTTTAGTTTGGTTTCTGAGTTCTCTGAATTTGTGGAGATTTGTCAGTGTTTTATTGGATGGCCATGTATTTCAGGCTCTATCTCCAAGTCTCATAAGGTGTTTTATATTTTGGAAGAACCAGTGGACAGATTTGGCCCTAACTCTCTTTTTTTCTGAGTGCAGCAAGTTCATTTAGGATGTTCAAGAAAGTAGAATTAAAAAGAACTACTACAACATCTAGTGGATTTACCAGGAAAACCCAAACATGTATGAGACACAGATCAAAACATGAGCAAATTCAGGGTCAAAATCAGGAACACATTTCATATTTGTTCTACGTTATAAGAGTAGTCAGAATGTAAACCTGACTTTTAAATTGAGCAAACAGTAAGCTGTTTTCATCTACAGCCAGCTTGCAGTATCCCTAGACTGCAATTAACAGTGTTACATCTGGTTGCCTGATGGAGAAAAATACTTATCTCACATTACAGTGACCATCCACAGCAATCCACAGCTCTCCACTATGCTAGGTAAAAATTCCCAGGATAACTGCTTGCTGCCTTCCCAATGAATCATGGGAAGGGAGTGAGGAGAAAGTTGCGGCTCTATGCAGAGCATTACTTGGTACCATTTATATATTAATTTTTAAGTAAAGAAAAGTGTCTTTACTTATAAATAAATGAAGGAAATAAACTAGTGCCACCAGCCCATGCTGCATAAACACAAATACAAGACACTGCAAGTAATAATACTGATTATGTTGAGCACATAAGCTAACTAAAATTGAATAAGTAATGCTGAACACAATAAAACTTAAAAAAAAAAAGTTATTCTTCTGATGGTCATGGGCCTCCCTGTTGCCATATGTCAAAAAATATTAAATGAACACCTTCCATCCATACTGGGACAATAAATGTTGCTTGATTGCCACTCATCCATTGCAATCCTCTTTCAGTTTATGTATCTTCCTTCTCTAGTATTCTCTACTTTTCAAGATGTGATCACTTATCTTTTATCTCTCTTACACAATCTGATTTTACCCTTGGAAACTGCTTCATTATTTACCATTCTTTTGTCCACAGCTTTACTTTGGTCTCCTGCAACTTTTTTTCATACTTCTCTCCCTCCTGCACATCTTTTAATCAAGCCACTCCTTCTTATAGTGCATTTAAACCCATTTATGTTTTCATTAGCTAACTGTACATCCTACCAGCTAATTCTATGCACTCCCTCTTCTTACCAATTCCTCTGTTCTTCTATACCAGTTTTCCCTTTTCTAGTGCACTTTCCTCTGAAAGGCTTTCCTGTTCTTGGTTGAGTATAAATTGGATGAGTTGTCAGTTTCACTTAGTACATGTCTCCAATCTGTAACTCATCAGTCATTGTTTTCATAGGGTATCCCTGCTGGCATGATTTCTATATTGACAATGGCAGTGACTGAAAGGGGTATTCATGGTGCTTCACTGTTATGCAGTCATGGAGTTTGTATAGATAAGCTAATAGAAGTGGGGGAACAAGGTGCTTGTCTTCTTTTCTCTTGCATTGGCTTGAAGCTTCTTCTGGTTTATTTTGTCTGGTTGAAACCTCACCTGATTTTGACTTGTTGAGAAAGACAGTTTGCTACCCGATCCAATACTGGGTGCCTATGCTATTCCTCTTCTTCAAGGAAAGATTGGAGTACGATCATTTTCTGTAGCTCATTTGGCCTTCAACTCCTAGTCCTTATGTTTCCCTCCATCATATTTTCCCAGCTCTTCTTAGCCCTGCCTTCCACTATTAATTCGTAATTCACTGACTCGTCTTGCACATTCTTTCTTTTTCTGCTTTCTGAGACCACTGGCTCTTTTTCTTCCGGGCATCCCTATCTTAAGCCACCTCTAATACTGTTTTTTCTATATTTATACTCCATGTTAGTAGTTATACAATTAATACCATCATTACATGAATAGCAGTTGCTGAAATAACTGACCTTTAAAATTACCTGTTTGTCAGTCGATGCTGCCTTGTCTTAATTCTTTGAAATGAATATATATGTTAATCCAATATATTATAAAAGATAATAAAAAAGAAACAAGCAGCACTCATTGCAGTACAAAGACAAAATGATAATACATTCCCTTTATGCAGTGATCTTTATTAAAATTACACAATTCCTTAACTTGCAGAAGTTAATTTATGTGGAGAAAAACCTAACATTGAGAGGACATTTCCAATCCCTCCCACAACTTAAATGTACCTTCCTCATTTTCTCCCTGATTTGAACTTGTGCTGATAACCATCTCAAGGGCAAATGTTTTTTTTCTGAATCATGCAACCATATCTCTCAACCATTCCCAATTTTGTAGAGCATCCTTGATTTTGCCTCTTATTTTGCCCTCCCCTTTATAAAATGTTGATACTCTAGTAAATTCCTGAGAATTACACTCAGTCAATATTTCAACATTTCCTTCCACTCCACATGTGCTTACCTGTAGCCATGCATCTGAGTATTTAAATAAATGTGCTCATTTCCATCATGCTGCTCATCATCTGCACCTAATATCCATTTACTATCCATGGGCTTCCTGTTCCCATGGTTTATGGGATGGCGGGACTGTACAGAGGGAACAGAAAGCCCAGAAATTGATTGGGTAAATTCACTGGCCTTCCGTATATGATGCACAACTGCCACTGCTTTAAATGAGAACACTGTAGACCAGTTATCAATTTATTTTATTAATTAATTAATTAACTTATTATTTGTTTTGTCTAGATAAAGAAATGCAGCTGCTTTGGAGTACTGCTGGATAATTATCACTTTTATTTAATTTATGTTTTTTAATTGATGAAACGATGCATTACTTTGCTTAAAAAATAAGTGAAATGAAATAGGCAGTTGACCAGCAGTGTCCTGATCAAAGCAGCCTCAAGTAGGAAGCTGAACTCTTAAGCCATCCATGTGCCCCCCTGAAAATGTGGACTACAGTTAACCACCCAAATTGCCCCATTATAATCTGCCATTGTGCATCACACTGTCATGCATCCCTGTGTAGAGGTGAATGCATGTGCAGCCCCTCAATTTGGCCATCCTTGTGTGTTGTGCGTCATTGCACTTTGACCTATTCCACAGATATTCCCATTTAAGTGTCACAGATAATTCAGTGTACACAGTGTGTGTGTGTGTGTGTGTGTGTGTGTGTGTGTGTGTGTGTGTGTGTGTGTGTGTGTGTGTGTGTGTGTGTGTGTGTGTGTGTGTGTGTGTGTGTGTGTGTGAGAGAGACACCTGCACATGTAATACAGTATGTTTTTTAAATAACCTACCACTGACATCATTGGTTGTACATATTATCCACCATGTGGGTTATGTGGTGTCATGTGTTTGCGTACCTGCCTGATGTGTGACTGCATATTCATGCTACAATAGGACATGCTAACTGCAGTGTATGCTGTAAGTGAAAATAATGTGTCGAAACAACATCAATGCCATACAACACATGCTCTGAAACTAACCTTGGAGCATGCAAATAAAACCATGTCCCTCCCACACTTCTTCCTATGTAAATATACCAAATCTGAGACTGCACAATACTAGGCATTCCCCAAACCTGGTATCATAACAGTCTGACATAAATATTGATATCTTTCTTGTTGGCTAATTTAAGTCAACAATAAAGCTGTCGACTAGCTGACATTTTGAAAAAAATAATGCCTTGCATATGTATATACATACATATATGTGGTTGTGTGTGTCATCATCATCATCATCAACCCCTTTTCCCCATTTTTCTACATGGGTTTGGGGTGTTGCATCAACTGTTGCCATCTCTTGTGATTCAGTGCCACACTCCTACCTTCTTTAACAGTCATGACTGAACTTCTCAGTCACAATCCATCCATCTCTTTGCTAAATGCCTCCAGTTCCTCTTGCCTGCTTCCTGTCTCTCCCAAATCTTCTTTAGCAGATTGTCTTCTGTTTTCCTGCATGTAGAGCAGTATTTGTGTATACACCTTTAAGGAGCTATGCAAGGGCTTGCACAAGTGTATAAATACTGAGCAAGTGCAAGTCTGACTGCCATTTTGTAGTTAGCTGTTGAGATGTAAGCATGTATGTATGTATGTAAGCTGTGTCTGTTAACTAGTTTGTTCATATTTAATGATGCTGCTATCCATCCTGATGTGTTTCTGTGTATTAAAGCATCTAAATAAAACCCCAAGCCTTCTTGTTATATGTGTTAAAGATGAACGAGTGACATGATGTCAGAAGCAGCTCCTCTAAAAGGACATGGAGTTAGAAGCATACGGAAGGGGCATGAAGTCAGAAACGGCTTGGCTAAAATGACTTAAGGCAACTGTTTAGATGCTGGTGGAACATACAGGAGTGGATCATTCCTAAAATGTGCATACTTCGCAAAACAGGTCAGAAATGAATTTCAGGTATTAGAATTTGCTCAGCACTATTTCTTTTTTGCATAATATGAAACGAGGCATACAGAACACTCAAAATATTTTTTGCATAAACTGGTATGTATGATACTGATATAAGTATTCAAATTGCTATGGAAAATGTTTGAAATAAAGTCTGAATTGCATAAAATGTATAAAACATAGGGAAATTACCACATTTTCGCAAAGCATGTGTATTTTTCATATTAATCAAAGATATTCGAGTTATCAGAAGTGTATAAAGTGTTTGCATGTTTGTGCAGTGTTACAGTAAAGCTGTTTCACAAAGTACAGCCATTACAGGGCATATTTCGCAGATACAGCCATTACAGAGCATACATTGCAAAGTAAAGTATTTCAAAGAGTTTATTGTGCATTTGAATGTTGTTACAAGCTCACAGAACAGTTTGTTCATACATAATTACAAGGGCCATATTTTCAATGTGCTTGTGTATACTTTGTGGGCATGACAGATAGATTTCCAAAACCCATTTCACTTATGTTTGACAGTAATAGTGCTGAGAACTGGAGAGTGTTTGAGCAAGAGTATGACATTTTCATACGGGATGCATTTTCTGATAAAGATTACCATACAAAGGCATTTACTCTGCTTAATTTAGCTGGGTCAGAAGCCATAGAAAGGGAATGTTCATTTGTGTATGCACCTGCTGTCTGTACAGGAGAGGGGGAAAACTGTATTATTGCTGTAGCAGCTGAGTGAAGGGAGGACCCAAAGTGCTTAAAATGTAAATTTAGAGAAATGTGTAATCCCCAGACAAATGTTACAAAGGAAAGACACTTATTTTACACAAGGGATCAAAAGCCTGGTGAAACTTTTGCAGCATATACAACTGACCTGAAAAATAAAGCTAAAACATGCAGATTTGATGACTTAAGGGATGAGTTGATAAAAGCCAGACTTGTGTGTGGCATAAAGGATGACACTGTGAGAAAGAGTTTGCTTCATGACAGTGATTTAACTTTCAATAAGGTCATTGAGATTTGTCAGATATACGAGCTCACAGAAAAGCACACAAATATGCTTACAAATGAGAGCAGCTCTAGAAAGTACAGTGATAAAAGCTCGTGTTGATAGTATGCAGCACATTATTAAAAGAAATAGGCCCAAGCACATGGCAGCAACTGTAATCCCTGCAGCACTCACTGGTAAACCCCAGAATTTTCTAGCAAATTACTCTGTAGAGTTTGCATAGTCTCAGTGAAGCGTAAAAGTGAGTCATCAAACTCACAGCATGGGCCCCAACCTAGTTTCATTGTCAACTGTTGTAATTGTGGTGGAAGTCATGAATCTAAAAGGGAAAAATGTTTAGCTTTTGGTCAACAATGCCACAGATGCAATAAATGGGGCAACACTTTGAGCCTTCAGTAGAAAACAAGAATGATAGTGATTATAATAGAGCCCTGGTGTTAGACTATAGTCCATACACAAAACAGATTAAGGATGTGCTTACTAGAAATTGTAATTTACTTAGACGTAATATGGAGATATTAATCTCATAGGAGAACATCTGTGTTTTATATACAAAACAGGAGCTAATCTGAAAAATAATCTAGAAAACATAAAATTTTATCCAAACGTTATGGTCAACTCTGGTACTAAAAAGAGTTGGTCATGTAGTAATTGTTCTTATATCTTGGAGAATGTTGAGTTACAAATGGAAAATATTAACAAAACAAGGATTTCCTTTAAAAATAGTAATTGTAAAACTACATGTGTTATATATTTAGCAGTGTGTACATCCTGTCCAGCATTCTATGTTGGAAAAACTGACAGGGCATTAAAAATAGAATATATGAGCACATATATCAGATTAGGAAACAACACCAACAATGCTTTATTCAGACATTTGTCTAATAGTCCGGGTGCCATAAATTTAAATTTGGTATATTGGAAAAATTATTAGTCAATCCTAGGGTTGGTGACCACAAACTTTTGCTTGAAGAAAAAGAAATGAAGTGGCAACTAATGTTGAATGCCTCTACCTCCAGGTATCAATGAAAACATCTCTTTGATTTTTTGCTTTTTAATTGTTTCACTGCATTTATGTACTGTTTTATACTGTTTTAATATTACTTAACTGTAAACTGCTTTTTCATACTGAGAGTTGTATTTTCTGTTTGTAAGTGCTCTGTCTGAGCTTTTCTGTGCATTTTTGTCTGCATTATTGAGTCTGCTCCTTGATCTGTTTAAAACTTTCATTTAGTGGCTACAGCTAGGAACTGTAATAGTGTGCATTACTATAATTGCATTTTATATTTAAATTACTAAATTGTAAACTGCTTTTTCATACGGAGGCTTGCATTTTCTCTTTGTGGGTGTTCTTTCTATGCTTTTAAAGTGAGGTTTCTGTGTTCTGCTCAGGTGGCATAATCTTGATAAAAGCCTGTTGTCTAGGCTGGTAGTTTTGTTTGAGTTTCCTATGTTTCTGGCAGCCATTTTCTGCTGATTGTCTTTATTATTATTGAGAGTAACAAGGCCTCCTGACCTTCTGTAGTACGAGTGATTGGGTAAAAGCAGGGGCTGAGTAGTACTGTGATCTTCCAACTCTTCCACTCTTACTGCTATATAAACCCTGTGTCTTATAAAGGTTCTGCTTGTATTGTCAGGCTCTGGATTGCATTGCATAAGTGGAAATTCCTTAAGATTCCAAGAGCAGGATAAGTTATTTCTTACACTTATTTCACTGAACTGCACTTTTGAAATGCTGAGAGTTGTGCTACACAGTTGATCTACTATGTTTTGCACTGTTATAAAGCTTTTTTATTGTTTCACTGCATTTATATACTCTTTATACTGTTTTAACATTACTTAACTGTAAACTGCTTTTTCATATCGAGAGTTGTATTTTCTGTTTGTGAGTGCTCTATCCTAGCTTTTCTGTGCATTTTTGTCTGATTACAGTTAAAAGCATTCTCGAGTCTGCTCCTTGATCTGTTTAAAACCTTCATTTAGTGGCTACAGCTAGGAACTGTAATAGTGTGCATTACTATAATTGCATTTTTATTTAAATTACTACATTGTAAACTGCTTTTTCATACTAAGGCTTGTATTTTCTCTTTGTGGGTGTTCTTTCTGTGCTTTTAAAGTGAGGTTTCTGTGTTCTGCTCAGGTGGCATAATCTTGATAGAGGCCTGTTGTCTATGCTGGTAGTTTTGTTTGAGTTTCCTGTGCTTCTGGTAGCCATTTCTGCTGATTGTCTTCATTATTATTGAGAGTAACAAGGCCTCCTGACCTTCTGTACTACAAGTGATTGGGTAATAGCAGGGGCTGAGTATTAATCTGATCTTCCAACTCTTCCATTCTTACTGCTATATAAACCCTGTGTCTTACAAAGGTTCTGCTTGTATTGTCAGGCTCTGGATTGCATTACATAAGTGGAAATTCCTTAAGATTCCAAGAACATGATAAGTTATTTCTTACACATATTTCACTGAACTGCACTTCTGAAATGCTTATAACTGTGCTATACAGTTGATCTACTACATTTTGCACTGCTATAAAGCTTTTTTTATTGTTTCACTGCATTTATGTACTGTTTTACACTGTTTAATATTACTTAACTGTGAACTGCTTTTTCATACTGAGAGTTGTATTTTCTGTTTGTGAGTGCTCTATCCGAGCTTTTCTGTGCATTTTGGTCTGTTTACAGTTAAAAGCGTTCTTGAGTCTGCTCCTTGGTCTGTTTAAAACTTTCATTTAGTGGCTACAGCTAGGAACTGTAATAGTGTGCATTACTATAATTGGAGTTTTTATTTAAATTACTAAATTGTAAACTGCTTTTTTATACTGAGGCTTGTATTTTCTCTTTGTGGGTGTTCTTTCTATGCTTTTAAAGTGAGGCTTCTGTGTTCTGCTCAGGCGGCATAATCTTGATAGAGGCCTGTTGTCTACCCTGGTAGTTTTGTTTGAGTTTCCTGTGTTTCTGGCAGCCATTTCTGCTGATTGTCTTCATTATTATTGAGAGTAACAATGGCTCCTGCCCTTCTGTAGTAAAAGTGATTGGGTAATAGCAGGGGCTGAGTAGTAATCTGATCTTCCAGCTCTTCCATTCTTACTGCTATATAAACCCTGTGTTTCATAAAGGTTCTGCTTGTATTTTCAGGCTCTGGATTGCACTGCATAAGTGGAAATTCCTTAAGATTCCAAGAGCAGGATAAGTTATTTCTTATACTTATTTCACTGAACTGCACTTTCAAAATGCATATAATTGTGCTATACAGTTGATCTACTACACTTGCACTGTTATAAAGCTTTTTTATTGTTTCACTGCATTTATGTACTGTTTTATACTGTTTTAACATTACTTAACTGTAAACTGCTTTTTCATGCTGAGAGTTGTATTTTCTGTTTGGGAGTGCTCTATTGAGCTTTTCTGTGCATTTTTGTCTGTTTACAGTTAAAAGCATTCTCGAGTCTGCTCCTTGATCTGTTTAAAACTTTCATTAAGTGGCTACAGCTAGGAGCTGTAATAGTGTGTATTACTATAATTGCATTTTATATTTAAATTACTAAATTGTAAACTGCTTTTTCATACAGAGGGTTTTATTTTCTCTTTGTGGGTGTTCTTTCTATGCTTTTAAAGTGAGGCTTCTGTGTTCTGCTCAGGTGGCATAATCTTGATAGAGGCCTGTTGTCTAGCCTGGTAGTTTTGTTTGAGTTTCCTGTGTTTCTGGCAGCCATTTCTGCTGATTGTCTTCATTATTATTGAGAGTAACAACTCCTACCGCCCTTCTGTAGTACAAGTGATTGGGTAATAGCAGGGGCTGAGTAGTAATCTGATCTTCCAACTCTTCCATTCTTACTGCTATATAAACCCTGTGTTTTATAAAGGTTCTGTTTGTATTGTCAGGCTCTGGATTGCATTGCATAAGTGGAAATTCCTTAAGATTTCAAGAGCAGGATAAGTTGTTTCTTACACTTATTTCACTGAACTGCACTTCTGAAACACTTATAATTGTGCTATACAGCTGATCTACTACATTTTGCACTGTTGTAAAGCTTTTTTTTATTGTTTCACTACATTTATGTACTGTTTTATACTGTTTTAACATTACTTAACTGTAAACTGCTTTTTCGTACTGAGAGTTGTATTTTCTGTTTGTGAGTGCTCTATCTGAGCTTTTCTGTGCATTTTTGTCTATTTACACTTAAAAGCATTCTTGAGTCTGCTCTTTGATCTGTTTAAAACTTTAATTTAGTAGCTACAGCTAGGAACTGTAATAGTGTGCATTAGTGTAATTGCACTTTTTATTTAAATTGCTAAATTGTAAACTGCTTTTTCATACAGAGGGTTTTATTTTCTCTTTGTGGGTGTACTTTCTATGCATTTAATGTGAGGTTTCTGTGTTCTGCTCAGGTGGCATATTCTTGATAGAGGCCTGTTGTCTAGGCCGGTAGTTTTGTTTGAGTTTCCTGTGTTTCTGGCAGCCATTTCTGTTGATTGTCTTCATTATTATTGAGAGTAATAAGGCCTCCTGACCTTCTGTAGTACAAATGATTGGGTAATAGCAGGGGCTGAGTAGTAATCTGATCTTCTAACTCTTCCTTTCTTACTGCTATATAAACCCTGTGTCTTATAAAGGTTCTGCTTGTATTGTCAGGCTCTGGATTGCATTATGTAAGTGGAAATTCCTTAAGATTTCAAGAGCAGGATAAGTTATTTCTTACACTTATTTCACTGAACTGCACTTTTGAAACATATATAACTGTGCTATAAAGTTGATCTACTACATTTACACTGTTATAAAGCTTTTTTTAATGTTTAACTGCATTTATGTACTGTTTTATACTGTTTTAACATTACTTAACTGTAAACTGCTTTTTCATACTGAGAGTTGTATTTTCTGTTTGTGAGTGCTCTATCCAAGCTTTTCTGTGCATTTTTGTCTATTTACACTTAAAAGCATTCTCGAGTCTGCTCCTTGATCTGTTTAAAACTTTCATTTAGTGGCTACAGCTAGGAACTGTAATAGTGTGCATTACTATAATTGCACTTTTTATTTAAATTACTAAATTGTAAACTGCTGTTTCATACTGAGGCTTGTAGTTTCTTTGTGGGTGTTCTTTCTATGCTTTTAAAGTGAGGTTTCTGTGTTCTGCTCAGGTGGCATAATCTTGATAGAGGCCTGTTATCTAGGCTGGTTGTTTTGTTTGAGTTTCCTGTGTTTCTGGCAGCCATTTCTGCTGATTGTCTTCATTATTATTGAGAGTAACAAGGCCTCCTGACCTTCAGTAGTACGAGTGATTGGGTAATAGCAGGGGCTGAGTAGTAATCTGATCTTCCAACTCTTCCATTCTTACTGCTATATAAACCCTGTGTCTTATAAAGGTTCTGTTTGTATTGTCAGGCTCTGGAGTGCATTGCATAAGTGGAAATTCCTTAAGATTCCAAGAGCAGGATAAGTGATTTCTTCCAGTTATTTCACTGAACTGCACTTCTGAAATGCTTATAATTGTGCTATGCAGTTGATCTACTACAATGTGCACTGTGATAAAGCTTTTTTATTGTTTCACTGCATTTATAGGTTCATAGGTTCATAGGATCATACTAGGCTATCTGCCCAAGGGCATTTATAAGCCTAGCCCATAGTTATGTGGCTTTCGCCACCCCTTTAGTTTGAATAAAAACTATGCCTATCATTTTGCTGTGCCTCTGTCAAGCAGTGACACTGAAGTAATCCCTGGGGTATATCTGCGATCTCCCATCCATTGGTCAAGATTCCTCTTGAACAAGGCCAGCGAGGTGCTCTGCCTCACATGTACCGGGATTTTGTTCCACAGCATAGGAGTCTCTGGGTGATGAATCTGTCCCTCCAGCACGTTCTATTTATAACCGTGTCAAGGTTTAAGTCTCCCGCCCTTGTGGTTCTGAGGGATCTAGATTTTTGAGGTGAAGCATATTCATCAAATCTGGGTTTGACATGGCCTTATATGTCAGGCACAGGTCACCTCTGAGCAAGCGGTATGAGACTGAATAGAGCTGGAGTTCTTTCAGTCGGGCAGCATAAGACATATTTTTGAAACCCTTTATCCTTTTGGTGAGGAACTTTTGGGGCCTTTCAAGCTGCAGCAGGTGTCTGGTCAGATACATTCCGAACGGGCATTGTACTCAATCATAGGTCTAATGAGTGATGAGTACAGGGGACGATGACCTCCTTGATCTAGATGTGAATCCCTTCATGATCAGGTGGGTGATATAGAAGGTTTTCCTAACTACTTTAGCAACATGAGTGTCAAACGAAGGCTACTGTCAACCTGGGTCCCCAGATCCCTGATGACTTTTTCTGTGCTCAGTGGATTGCCACCTATATGGTAGCTAGGGGTAACCTTGTTTTTCCCAAAGGGTATGTCTATGCATTTTTTGGCGTTTAACTTCAGGCCATGGCTCTGGCACCAGTTATCTGTTTCTGTGAGGCCCTTCTGGAGGATATCTGTGTCAGTTGTGTTTTCGACTATGGCCAGTTCGCAGTCATCTGCAAACTTTGTCAGCCATAACCCTCCTGTGTTTGCTTGTACTTCAGAAAAGTAGATGCTGAACAAGAGTGGACCCAGGACTGAGCCCTGTGGGACACCACTTGTGACAGGCTTTGAGTCTGACATGGCTCCAGCAACTCTGACCCTGTGGGTTCTGTCACTTAGCCAGTTTGCAACCCATCTTGTGATGTATGGGTTTACATTCAAGCTGATGAGTTTTTCGATGATACCTGAGTGGGGTATTGTGTTGAAGGCCTTTGCCAGGTCGAGGTAGGCTGTATGGACTGCCTTTCCTCATCAATGGCCTTGGTGACTGTCTCGAAAAAGTCAACCAAGTTTAAGAGGCAGGATCTGCCTTTGACAAAGCAAAACTGGGTTGGATCCAAAGTCTGCACGTTTCCTATGTCTTTATTTATGAGTTCCATTATGATCCTCTCCATGGCTTTGCAGATAAGGCTTGTCAAGCTAATGGGGCGGTAATTTCCAGGGTCTGTGGAGGCACCGCCCTTATGAAGTGGGACCACAGTCGCCGGGCGCCACTCCTTGGGTACGTATCCTGAGGTGAGGCTAAGATTAAACAGCTGTCCTAACTGTGGGTTTAATTCCTCGTTGAGTTCGTGAAGCACACAGCCGGGGACACCATCCGGTCCCATGGATGCTGTGTTTTTTGCCTTAGTGAGGGCAGTTCTCACCTGGGCGTTGGAGATGTTTGGTGGGCTACAATCCTCTGGAATAGATATCTCTCCTTTTGGGGGGGAGGGGGGGAGTTTGCACTGAACCTGTCAGCCAGTATGTTGGCAATGTGTGTAGGTTCAGTAATTTTCACATCATTTTGAACTAATTCTGAGCATATCTGGGAGTTTCCTCCTAGGTTTCTAACATAGCTAAAGAAGGCTATTTATGTACTATTTTATACTGTTTTAACATTACTTAACTGTAAACTGCTTTTTCATACTGAGAGTTGTATTTTCTGTTTGTGAGTGCTGTATCTGAGCTTTTCTGTACATTTTTGTCTGTTTACAGTTAAAAGCATTCTCAAGTCTGCTCCTTGATCTGTTTAAAACTTTCATTTAGTGGCTACAGCTGGGAACTGCACTTGTGTGCATTACTATAATTGCATTTTATATTTAAATTACTAAATTGTAAACTGCTTTTTCATATTGATGCTGGTATTTTCTCTTTGTGGGTGTTCTTTCTATGCTTTTAAAGTGAGGTTTCTGTGTTCTGCTCAGGTGGCATAATCTTGATAGAAGCCTGTTGTCTAGGCTGTTAGCTTTATTTGTTTCCTGTGTTTCTGGCAGCCATTTTCTGCTGATTGTCTTCATTATTATTGAGAGTAACAAGGCCTCCTGAACTTCTGTAGTACGAGTGATTGGGTAATAGCAGGGGCTAAGTATTAATCTGATCTTCCAACTCTTCCATTCTTACTGCTATATAAACCCTGTGTCTTATAAATGTTCTGCTTGTATTGTCAGGCTCTGGATTGCATTACGTAAGTGGAAATTCCTTAAGATTTCAAGAGCAGGATAAGATATTTCTTACACTTATTTCACTGAACTGCACTTTTGAAACACATATAATTGTGCTATACAGTTGATCTACTACATTTGCACTGTTATAAAGCTTTTTTTATTGTTTCACTGAATTTATGTACTGTTTTGCACTGTTTTAACATTACTTAACTGTAAACTGCTTTTTCATACTGAGAGTTGTATTTTCTGTTTGTGAGTGCTCTATCCAAGCTTTTCTGTGCATTTGTCGGTTTACAGTTAAAAGCATTCTCGAGTCTGCTCCTTGATCTGTTTAAAACTTTCATTTAGTGGCTACAGCTAGGAACTGTAATAGTGTGCATTACTATAATTGCACTTTTTATTTAAATTACTAAATTGTAAACTGCTGTTTCATACTGAGGCTTGTAGTTTCTCTTTGTGGGTGTTCTTTCTATGCTTTTAAAGTGAGGTTTCTGTGTTCTACTCAGGTGGCATAATCTTGATAGAAGCCTAATGTCTAGGCTGGTAGTTTTGTTTGAGTTTCCTGTGTTTCTGGCAGCCATTTCTGCTGATTGTCTTCATTATTATTGAGAGTAACAAGGCCTCCTTACCTCATGTAGTACAAGTGGTTGGGTAATAGCAGGGGCTGAGTAGTAATCTGATCTTCCAACTCTTCCATTCTTACTGTTATATAAACCCTGCGTTTTATAAAGGTTGTGCTTGTATTGTCAGGCTCTGGATTGCATTGCATAAGTGGAAATTCCTTAAGATTCTAAGAGCAGGATAAGTTATTTCTTAAACTTATTTCACTGAACTGCACTTCTTTTTTTTTCAAAACAGGTTTATTGTTTTAACATATAAGAGAAATATCATAACAATTTTATACAAGTAATTAAAATAGGTATTATTATAATATTCAACAAAACAACTAAAGTATTTACAAAGACATCCACTACAATCAGATCAATTAATTAAACTAAAATACCATGCTATTGAAATTAAAATTTTTTAACAAATTTTGTAAATTATCCCATACAATATAATAAGATGTTTTTCTATTTGTTCTTGTCCTAAATGTGTTTATTTCCATATGGCACACTATATTCATAACATTTTTAAATTCATTGAACGAAGGAGGTGTATCTGAAATCCAATTTCTAGTTATTATTTTCCTAGCCACTGCTAGAATAGACCATAACAAGGGAAGCTTAACCTTTTTAACACTTTGAGGTACAGGTGTGTTGAATAATATAAGAGATTTAGAAATAATGAAATTATCTGTAAAAAGAGCCTGCAAAAATTCATTAATTGACTTCCAGTATTCTTTCAATTTTATACAGTCATAAAACATATGAGCCCAGTCAGCATTAATTTCTATGTTACATCTCTTACATAAATTATCTTTATTATTTATTTTATTCATCATCAAAGGTGTATAAAAAGATCTATGTAAAAATTTCCATGTATAAAGTCTCCAGACAATGGAAGACGTAGTTCTATAAGCAGATTCCAATATATATTGTTTATCTTGTTGATTTGGTGGGTCCCCATTAATAGAAGAGAAATAATTCCAGTATGAATCTACACTGTAAAAAGTTTCTTGTCTGATAATTTTATGTATGTATGAAAGTTTACCTTTATCAGAAACTTTATGTTGTAAATTTAATATCAAGTAATCAATCAGTGTTGGAATAGATTCTTTAACTGTTATAGACATTAGATCTATTTTATTAATGAGATGTTGTCTAAAGGTCTGAACCTCTAACCAGCAAGTTTCTCTTAGATCAAATTCTTGTTTTAAGAAATCTAGATTTTTAACTTTATTATCAGATATCAACTGATACCAGTACTTTAGATCATTAGCTATAGCTAAATGAGTTCCTTCAGAAGTAGATGACAAAAGCATACCCTGAGTATACATTATAGGGAATACAATAAAATTCCATTCCCTATACTTAGGGTGCATGAATATAAAGTTACAATAACTAATAATAATATTTAATGGGTAACAAACCATATGTTTAGGTGTAATAGGTGAAGTACAAAATTCCTTTAGTAACCATAACATGGAGTTATTTACAATCATATTTTTATGTGTTAAGGAGATTTTCATGAAGTGCATACTAATTAGCTCCCAATAATCTTTCCATTTTGTGACATATGACTGATCTATTAATAAAGTAATAACTTTTACAATAGAAGAGATAGTATATAAATTAAAGTCTGGAAAAGAAATACCCCCTGAGACCAGCTATTAGTATGTTTCTTTAATGCAATCCTAGGTCTATTAGGTGCCCATAGGAAATTTAACATTAGTGTATTCAGTTTCTTGATAATTATTTTTGTAGGTGGAAGTATTATTGATTGTATTAAGTATAAAATCTTGGGGAATATTATCATTTTAATAATTGTAAGTCTCTCCTCCATAGTAAAAAACATATTATTCCAGGTATTAAAAAGATTTTGTATATTAAGAAAACAGGTATTATAATTATTATATATAATAGATTTGATATCTTTAGATAGTATTATACCTAAATAAGTTATCTGATCTGAATTGGGTACATATTTAGTAAAATCACTAATGAGAATATTTTTTTCTTGTATATATAGGTAGTATTTTAGTTTTTTCTTCATTGAATATTAAACCAGAAATACTTTTAAAATTCATCATGTTATCAAATAGAGACTGCATAGAAGAATTAGATCCTGCTGATGTAATTAGAACATCATCTGCAAAAGTTGAATTTTGGATGTTGTATTTTCATCTATTTCAAAACCCTCTATGTCAGTACTGTTTCTGATCAAATTAGCCCAAGGCTCCATTACTAAAGTGAATAATAGTGGAGAAAGTGGACATCCTTGTTTTGTACCTTTAAGAATGGGTATTTTTTGTGAAACATATGTTCCTACCTTAATATAAGCCAACGCTCCTTTGTATAAATGCTCAATTAGATTTACAAATGCATCTGAGAAGTTTGTGCACTTCATTAAGGTAAACAGATAGTCCCAACTTACTGAATCAAATGCTGAACTTATATCAAGACTAATAAGTGTTAAATCTTTCTTTTTTTTTTTGCAAAATCTATTAATGTTAAAGTTCTTCTTATATTATCAAAAGTATTTCTATTTACAATGAAGCCTGTCTGATCTATATCTATAATGTCTTCAATCTATCAGCAAAAATACTCATAAACATTTTATAATCAACATTAAGTAATGAGATGGGCCGATATGAAGAACATCTAGTTGGATCTTTATTAGGTTTTAAAATTGGCGAAATAAATGTATATTGCCAAGATGGGGGTTATTAACTCAGTTTGGGCCAAAATAAAACCTTATGTATTAATGAATATGTACTTTTAGAAAGGATTTTATATATCTCTGGTATAATACCATCATTACCCGGTGCTTTGTTTGATTTAAGCTTATTTATTTGTGTAATAACTTCTGTATATGAAATACTCTTGTCCAATAGTTTAATCTGTTGTTTATTAAGCTTTTTATTCATGTTTGTGGTTATAAACTCCTTTATTTTATCTTTAGGTTCCATGTTAATGTTATTATGGTTAATTTTGTGAAAGTGATTTCTAAATTCATCTAGTATTTCTGGTATACTAGAAACATTCTTCTTTTCCTTAGAGAAAAGATTTCTTTGATATGGTTTTGTTTATTCAACCTTTTGTTTTATTTTTAAGTCTATGTAAGTATTTGGGGCTTATTGAATAAGACAAAAACTTGTATTTCTCTAAAGTTAT